>NW_002986991.1:431560-433003 GCF_000006295.1 Pediculus humanus corporis
AAAAAAACGTGATTTCATTTTTGAAAAAGAAATAAAAAAAAAAAAAAAAAAGGAAGAAGAAAAAGGAAAAAAAGTGTAAAAATTGAGAATGAGATTGACGTAATAATTCACTTTAGGGATGACATACCCACGTCGAAGGAAATTTCTGGCAAAGAAAAAGTCGTCCATCATGACCGAACCAGAAATATCAGCACGATATCGCTTTCTGCTTGTGAAATACTACCCCGAGAGAGAGAGAGAGAGAATGCCATATTTTATCATGATTGGCCATAAGAAAATAAAAAAAAAAAAAAAAAATATTTTTTACCTTTTAATGACTGCCAGAGAGAAAAAAGGTAGGCAGGAAAAAAAAAATTTTTTTTTTTTCCTTTTTTGCTTCTCCCGTTTTTCTCTCAACTCTCTGGATTTCTCACCCCCCCCCCCGTTTGTTTAACGAATAATAATAATAATAAAAAATTATTTCCGCGGTAAAAAAATTTACGAAAAAAAAAAACCGGCGGCCATCAATAATAAAAATTTTCCTCGTAATTCATACAAAAAAATTTTTTTTTTTTTTGAACTTTTTCCAGATGTCGTTTTCTTTAAATTTAATACTGACCCCATACTAATTTTTTCGTCGAAACAATCCCCTCCTCTACCTCCCCCTCAAAAAAAACTGACAAAAAGTACTTTAATAAAAAAAAATTTTAAATTAATATAAAATTTATCCATTTTCACAAATACTAATAGTTTTTGTTGTTGATGATGACGATGGCGACCGAAAACAATAAATAATAATGATGATAATCGTTTGTGACGTCACAGTCTCTCGCATTTAAAAAAAAAAACGTGTTCGTGTTTAAAACAAGGTGTATATAAAAAAAATATTTTCAATATGTAAAATGGCGAATTCCGTTCGGCGGACTCGGAAAAGGAAAAAGAATCGCGAGATGATAATGATAAATTTAAAATAATGGAAAGAGTTTTAACACAAAAATGAATTATTATTATTATTATATAAGGATAGTCTTTTGTTTTTCAAGCTACATAATTCCATTCGTTTTCCCTCCCCCCAACTTCCTCCTCCTCCCCGAAAAAAAAAACCTTCGAGTCACATAAATTAAATAAGAAAAAAATAATTCAAATGAAACTTTTTTTTTTTTTTTTTACCTGAAAATAAAAAATAATAATTTATATAAATTTATTTATTTATTTATTTATATGATAAATATAAATAAATAAATAAAATAATGTAATTATATAAATAATTCAATATATATGTTTTTATTTATTTATTTATTTATCTAAAATGTTTAAACAAAAAAAAAAAAAATTTGTTTTTCATTCTTGCTTCAAAATGGCGACGAGTTTTTTTTTTTTTTTCAACGGTCAGGTAAAACTATTTTTTTTTTTTTAATAAAAGAAAAAAAAAAAAAAAAGAGGAAACGGAAATCCTAATATTAA
>NW_002986991.1:433313-436117 GCF_000006295.1 Pediculus humanus corporis
GGATATTCGAACAATGAAACTCATTTTTTTTTTTCTACTACTACTATCCATACATCCGGAAAAAGGAAGAAGATGGAGAATATGGAGACAATTTTTTGGGAAAATACTTTTCTTTTAACCCCCCAAAGGCCATAGGAAATTGGAGATATGTTGTCTTTATATTTGAACCCGAAACTCCGCCATTTTTCTTTATTTATTTACTTCTCGCTACTTTTTACTTATTTAAACTTTCCCATATTTATTTATATTATTGGAAACAAACAAACAAACAAAAAATTTTCTTTTCTTTTCTTTTCTTTTTTTAAACGTCTTTATAAATTTATTGTTAAATCGAATAACAATTTTTTTTTATTGGAAAAAAACTTTGGAATACGCCCACGCACGAACGCACGCACGCACGCACGCACACAAACACACACAGACACTGTCGATAATAATTAAAAAATGACGAGAAATATAATCGTTATTATTAACGTTATTATTATTATTAATATTATTATTAATTATACTTTATGATACTGTTATAATAATAATAATAATAATAATAATGAGGTTAAACAAAAAGAAAGTTTTAATAATTAACAAGAAAAGTGCATTTCATAAAGGACAAGTTTATATTTTAGTTTTGGCTCCATACGGCAATGCATCATTCCTCCGCTTCCGTCCCCGCCCCCGCCCCTGCCAGGCCCCCCAAACAAAAACGTGTCGTCTCCAAAAGATTTTCTCTCACAAGACCACCAAATTAATCCTTTTATGACATTTAAAATTGAATAATTAAGATTTGAATGCGTTGAGAGAATAACAAATAAAATAATTTCAAACGGTTTTTCCGCCGCTTATTATTATTTTTTTCCTTCCTTTTTTCGGCGGTTTTCCCACGAAAATTCTACCCCCCCCCCCCTCTGCCCCCGTATCGTATCGAATCTTTTTTCGTTTTTCCTTTGCCTTTTTTTAAATTTGGATTTTATTAATAATAATAATAATAATAATAATAATTAAATGTTATGATTTTTAATTTTTTCAAAAGAAAACTTTTTCTTTCTCTCTCCCTCTCTCTCTCTCTCTTTCTCTTTTCTTATTTTTATTCTGCTTTTTTTTTGTTTTTTAAATTCAAAAAAAAAAAAAAAAAATGACGTATCTGACTCGAAACGCTAATTAAAATTTCTTAAATAAAAAAAAAAAAAAAAAGTTTTCAATTTATTTTTCATTAAATTGTTATTAATGCCCCCCTCCCTCCTCCCCCCGTCGCCGTTATTTATATTATTATTATTATTTATACACTTTATGAATATTAATATTATAATCTTTCGAATTAAATTTTTTTTTTTTTTTTTTTTTTCTTCTTCTGGAAAAAGGTGACAAACATTAAAAATTTTTTTTTCTTTTTAAAGAGGGGGAGGAGGGGAGGTAAAAACTTTATTTTTTTATTAGTTTTTTTTTTTTTTTTTTTTTACGGTTGGTAACGCTCGCGACATTTGTCATTCGTTTATAAAATGAATTATTTATATTATTAAATGAAAAAAATAATAATAATAATTTTTTTTTGTTTTTAATGAATTTTATAAACGATAATTTTTTTCTTTTTGCAAAAAAAAAAAGACAGAGAGAGAGAGAGAGTATTAAGAAATCTTAAACGTAGAAAAAAAAACAATATTTAAATAATTTAAATTATAATACGTCGTTGGAAAAACAAACGCGAAAAATACACACACGCATGCACAAATAAGAGAAAATTATTTAATATCTGAAAGGAAAGGATAAAGAAATTTAAATATGAGAAGAAAAGAAAAGAACAAACAAACAAACAAACAAACGAACAAACACATTTCAAACAAATAAATCACGATTTAATGTTGTTTTCCGTTATGAAAATACTAATTGCTTTAATCTGACACATGTGAACATCATAACACACCTTTCGGACTAAAAAATTATTTAATATTTATTTTATTATTATTATTATTATTATTATTATTATTATTTAACTTCCGAACGTTGTTTCCAACAACAACAACAACAATTGGCAATTGATTTTAATTACCATTTCGAACTGTAATTTTTATTTTAAAAAATTCTTTTTGTTTGTATATATTTTTTTAATATTAATAACATTTGCGGCCATTTTATTTAAATTTTTCTAATATATGAAAATCGTATAAATTTCAACCCCATTTTTACGAAACAAAAATTTTTCCATTTTTTTTGTTTTTAAATAAAATAATATAAACCATTTAAACAAAAAAAAAAAAAATTAAAAAACCTTTTTTTCGTATCATAGACTCGCTACGAGAAAGAAAAAAATATATATAATATAATATTATATTTTTAATATAAATAAACGAATATTAAAACTCGTTTTCTGACTCTCGGTTAGATAATTTTTATTTATTACATATTTAAAAAAAGAAAATAAAATAAAATAAAATAAAAAAAAATTAAAATTTTTTTTTTTTGTTTTCTCTTACCTTGATCGCACACTTGGAATGAAGGAAAACAAATTCTCGTGTTTTTTCCTTTGTCACTGTAAAATCTTATTAAACCTTACACTTTTTTTTTTTTATAATAACACACACACAAATTTATTTATTTAAAAAAAAAAAAACGTTAATTTACTCTGTTTTTTTTTAAAATAAATAAATAAATTTAAAAACCACGTTTTCTTTCATTTTTTTTTTTTGTAAACAAAACGATAATAGTGCGAACTCTGGTGGCATAATCGTGAAAATAATTATTACGTCATCATCATATGAATTTTCCTATTATTTATTTTTATTTATTTATTTTTCGTTCGATTTTTTAACATT
>NW_002986991.1:436770-476299 GCF_000006295.1 Pediculus humanus corporis
GAGAGAGAGAGAGTGAGAGAGAGAGATATATATATATATAATTGAATAAACTTTTTTTTTTTTAACTAAACAAAAAAAAATATCATTCAGTAATTAAATTAATAATTTCTTTTTTTTTTAAATGGTTTCTCTTTATTTATTAAAGTTTTTACGTTAATTTAATAGGTTCGTACCTGATTCTAAAAAAAAATTTAATTAATCTTTATTTTTGTATTTTGGAAACTGGACAAAAAAAAAAGTAATTTTTTTTTGTAACCGGTTTAATTATTTTTTTATTTATTTTCTTTAGGTTTTTATTTTTTTTCCCGCTTACACGACTGGAGATTTTTTTTTTATTTTAATGGGGGGGGGGGAAGGGAAAGGAAGGGGCCTTAACGCAAACATATTTCTTTTCCTGTTTCGGTTACAACCGAAAAAAAACCGCTACCTGACTACTAAAAGTGAATAATTTTCATTTTTTTTTACCCTTTGAATCGTATTTTATTTTTTTTTATTTTTCGGAAAATGGGCTCAAGGTAAACCTTAAAAAAAAAAATTTTTTTGGAAAATTCCTGTGGGGGGGTGTTTTTTTTTTTTTTTTTATTAATTAATGACCATTTTTTAGGTATTTAAACTTAATTGAATTATATAAAATATTGATTGTAAATATAAATTGTTCTTTCTTTTTTTTTTAAACAATAAATATATTTCTAACGGTCTCCCCTGCCCCCCCCAAAAAAAATTTAAAATTTAAATAATATACAAACAAAATATATTGGAAATTGGTTTATTTAAACATCATTATTTTTTTTTTCGCACGGCCCAATACGGTCCTGAAATATAAAGTCAAAGCTAAGGGGAGAGTAGTGGGGGTGGAAGGAAAAGAGGCCGAGTAAAAAAAAAAAAGGCAAGTGAGAAAGAGAGAGAGAGAGAGAGAGAGTAGAGAGTAACTCCTTTCATTTTTATGATAACTTTTTAAAAAATAAATTTATGAGAAGAAATTTTGGATGCGCGATTACAGGATTCAATTTCCCGAGGCTCTTTAATTTATGGCACTGGGTTCTCTCACTTCTCCTCAAGTAATGGATTTTTTATTTAGAAAATTTTAGTAATAAAAAGTAAAAAAAAAAAGGAAAGGAAGGGAAAGGAAGGAAAGGAAAGGGAAAGGAAAAGGAAAGCGTGAAAAACCGCGAAGCTCAGCATTTTATTTACCACCTCGACATATTGTCAAATGACGAATTCCGCGGTTTTTTTTTTTTCCACTTCTTATAACTTATATAATTTATTACGATGTTAAAATTAAAGTTAGTTTTTTACATATAAATTCATCATAGGATATTCACCTGCGTCTTTACGTTTAAAGGTAAAAAATTCTTTCGCCGACGCCTCCCCTACAGCGAATGAGAGAGAGAGAGAGCGGGGGAAAAGGTCAAAAATTTATTTATAATGTTTATTTATTGATCAAAAAATATAAGAGAAATTATAAATTATTATAATGGCTGTACTACAATTTTTGACACGATGGAAAAGCTCTCTCTCTCTTTCACTTTCGTAATAAATGTAACATTGGTGGGTGGGTGTAGCATAATACCTTGAAGACTTTGAGTAAAAGATTAAGTAAGAATAGGTGTAAAAAAGGTGAAAACATGAGTGAGAGAGAGAGAGAGAGAGAGAGAAAACAGGATTACAAACGTGAATTATTCTCAGACGAAACTTATTTTATATTCTCTTTTATTTTCTAAGATGGGGAGAGAAAAAAAATTTTTTTTTTTTTTTGTTGAGTTTTGACGGGAAAACATTTAACACATTTGACGCCGGCTTTTAAGGATTTATACATTTTCAAAAATGATAAGGCGCCGTTTGATCCCCTTACAACAAAAAAGTTTTTCACAAAAAAAACAGAAAAGGGTTAAATGAAAGCGTGAAAAAAATTTCGTGCCAATTAATTAATTAATTATTATTATTATTATTACGTCTAATACGATTTTAGACTTCGATAATATGTCAATCATTATTTCTTTTTTTCCCCCCCCCCTTCTAATTAAATCTTTGAAAAATGGGAAACGATTTAAACCTTAAAAAAAAAAAAAGAAATAAGAAGAAAAAGAAAGAAAGAAGGAAAAACAGTAAAAGTAAATAGAACAAACGAATAAAAAAAATAAATAAATAAATAAAGGAAATAAAAATTGAAAAAGAAAAGAAAAAAAAAGAAAAGAAAAGAAAAAATAAAAATGGAAAAGGTTACCGTAAAGGCTGTTTTGCCTAATAACGAATAAAAGGCAGTTAAATTTAATATAAATCAGATGAAACGGATTATATTCAAAAGGGAAAAAAAAAATCTCAGGTTTCTATCGAATAAAACTAAATATTTATAGGATTTTTTTTTCAAGCATAAGTTATGTATCAAACCAGAAGCGAAACATAATTTATCAATAACGTTGGCAAATAGGAGAGAAAGAGAGAGAGAGAGAGAGACTGGATTTCGTTTTTTCAAAATCTCAAACCTAAAATAAAAAACAAGTCAATAACTGCCATAAATTTTTTACTTTATATATAAAAAATTTTTTTTTCTTTTCAATCGGAAGAAGGAGAGAAGAAGAAACAGGAACAAGAGCAGCAGAAGGAGCAGCAACAGCAGAAACAACATAAACCTTCGATTCTTTTTGCAAATGCGCCGAAGAATATTTTTTTTTTTTTTTTATGTTTCATCCTTTTTCCTTTTTTTTTTTTTTTTTACTTCGATGCCTTTTCTAAATCGTTTCGATATTTATATACATATATATTTTCTTTTTTTTTTATAAAATTTATTCCAAATTGATTCGTAACGAATTATTTTTATTTTTTTCCATAACAATTAAATCTTTTTTTTTTTAAAAAAAATGGCGTCGTTTTATTTATTATTTTTCAGGTAAAAAAAAATATCGAAACGTGTCAATTTTTTTTTTTTTTTGATTTAAAAACAAAATTTGAATATTCAATAATTTAATTTTTTTTCTGTTTGTTCATTTCTCGAAATAATCTCAATTACAAAAATTGAATATTAATAATAATAATAATGAATAAAAATGTCAAAAAACATGTAAGCGGATATGAAGGGAGGGGGGAGGGGGGAAAAAGAGAGAGAAACATAATCCTTTTAAAGATTTAAATCGTGTAGGTAAGAAGGGAAAAGAGAAAGAGAAGTATGAAATTCCAATGGAAAACTCTTTAAATATTGTTTATGTAAATAGGATGAGACGTCAGTCTGTAAAACCATAATGTCGACGTCTGCTTACATTAATACTTTTAAATATAAGAGACATCCATTAAGAATTTTTTAATATCCCATCATCATCTAAGTCCAGCCTAACCGTTCCCGAGTAACCGTCGTCCACATCCTAATGGGATGATTATTTTTCAAAACGTTCGGATGAACCACCGGGAAAGAACAAAAAATTAAAATAGAAAAATAAATAAAAATCCTTCCTCTTTTTTCTTTAAAAAACTCCTATCTACGCGTTTGCTCAACATGAGCGAAGCATTCATTTAAAGTTTGTTTTATTGTACGAAACGTAAGAAGAACCTGGTTGGTAATTTGTTTAACGTGAAGTGTCAAAGTCTATTAACGAGAAATTTTTTACTTTTTTTTCACTTTTTAATTTTTTTTCTTTTTAAAATAAAATGATAATTGCATTTTCTTGGCCTTCTCGTGACAGTGAGTAGTGCTGACGTCACGTCCCGGAAAAGCTCTTCCTCGTGAAGGTGCTCACAAGTTATTTAATTACAGAAATGTCCGGTTTCGTCCACTGCTTCAAGCACATTAACTATTTTCTTATTTTATAATCTTTTACAGGAAAAAAAAAAAAACCTTTTCCCATGCATATATGTTTTAAAAATGGGGATTTCTGGGGATTTCCCGAGAACTTTTGTTTATGACCGCATTGTAATTTACTCCCGGTCCGGTTATTTTCTTTTTCTCCTTTTGTTTTAAAAAAAAAAAAAATTATTTTTATTCATATTTACAAAAAAAATAAAATAAAAGTTAGGAATCGTAATTATGTTAATGGAAATTTTTTTTTTCCTTATTAAAAAAAGAAAATTTTCCTTATTTAATTTTCTTTAGGTTAATATTTCGATCGAGTTAATATAGGAAAAATGTTAATAATGATTTTTTAAAATTTTTTATTCGTTATTATTATCATTTTTATTTTATTCCTTCCAGTTCTCTGCCCTCCCTCATCTCTTCCTTTCTCTCTCCCCCTCTCTCTCTCTCTCACTCCCATTTAAAATAAAATAAAAGGAATAAATAATAAATTGGCAAGTGAAAAGTTTCGAATTTAAGTATTAAATAAAAACATGTATCTGAAAATTTCCACGACATTAAACTTTCAAAGTAATAATTACGGCTTTAATCTCACGAGTAAAGAATATAAATCAGAAATTCAATTTGACGTTTACTCTCCGCCCCCCCCCCAAAAAAAAAAAAAAAATTAATCACCGAATTATATTTAAAATATTTTACGAAAAAAAAAAAATTATTATTATTATTATTATTATTATTACTATTATTATTACTTTTTCTTTCTTCTAAATAGTCAAATTTTCTTTTTTCTGTTTCACTTGTTAATTAATTCCCCAAACTTGGGGGGGTATTTTTTTTTTTTAAATTTAAGCAAAAAAGAAGAAGAAAAATAATAATAAATGAAATTTAAATTTTAAAAAAATTATTTTTAATAATAATAATAATAATAATGCATTTTAAAATAAAAGAAAGTAAGTGGAAAATAGCGCTGACCTTAAAATTTTAAGCTCTTTCTCTCTCCCTCGCTGTCTCCCCTCTCTCTGTCTCTCTCTCTCTCTCGCTCTTCCCTCTCTCTCTATCTGAAAACATAAAATGTTTTACATACAATTATTTTTCTTAAAATTATTTAAGCAGTAAAACAGCAAACAACAGCATTTTATTAAATAACCCTATTTAAATTTTTTTTTTTTAATGAAAAAATTTTCTTTTTTTTTAAAAAAAAAAAATTATTATTATTACGTATATATTTATTATATTTTATGAATAATTATAATTAAGTAAAGTTTTTACAGTAGAAAGAGGTGGAGAGAGAAGGGAGAGAAGGGAGAGGGGGGAAGGAGGAGAGAGTAAAATGGATAAATAAAAAATAAGTAAGCAAAAGATAAAAATGAAATGAAACGAGGGGGTATATAGAGAGAGTGAGAGAGAGACAATGCGTTTGAGAGGATGGTAAAGATAGAGAGAGAGAGAGAGAGAGAGAGAGGACGAAAAGCAATAAAATTAAAAATTCAACGTCAGAAATAAATCTCCTAGTTGACATAAAAGACAAAAAAACACAAAACTTTTCATCGAGAATGAGAAAATCTAATTGAAACTTTGTTAATTAAGCACAAAGAAAATGTCTAACTGGATCTTAATGAGATATGCAAATGGCAACATCGCAACGGCTAAAAAAAAAACACCAACGCCACCACCACCACCGCCACCCTTAAAAAAAAAAAAAAATTCTCGTTCTTATTTACTGTTTCAACCTTCATCCTAGAGATTTCATTTGGCTCCAGTATCATCACATTACTTTTTTTTCGGGGGGGTGGGGAGAGGGAGGTCTCTTAGTTTATAAACTTTTTTTAATCAACAACAACAACAGCATAAAAAACTTTTGATTTAATTATAATAATAATAATAATATTATTTTTGTAAAAATATTAAGGTTCGATACGATAACCTTTTACGTACCTGAAAATTTTAAATAAATTATTAATTTTTTTTTCTTCTGCTTTAAAAAAAAAAATTATTCCCATTCACACAATATCAAAAAATGGCGTCTTTGAATTTTTCTTTTTTTTTATTAAGAAAATGTAAAAGGAAATAAAAAAAAATAGAAGTTAAGTTTCAAGCAATAATTCAATACAAAAAAAAAGCAGTAAAATAAAAAAAATTAGTCATTAAAAAAAGTTTTCCCATAGAATTTTCTAGAAGAAACGGTCAAGCGGTCATGAATCAATCAAACGTTTCCTGTTTCTGTTATTTCCAAAAAGGAAGAAAGAAGGGACACACGGATTTGAAAAATATGCGGTTATGCGGAATGAGTTTTATATATATATATAAAAAATGATAATAATGATGATGATAATAATAATAATAATAATAATAATAATAATAATAATATGGCAAAAGGTTAACATGTAAAAGTTGATTATCTGATATGAGATACTGTTTTGGCAAGAAAATTGAAAACGAATAAGGCGAGGACATCGTTATCTTGTTCCGCACAAGTAACTCTCTTAGTATCGGATGTTGGTCTCTATAAATCTGAATTATTGTTGGAAAAACATGAGAACTTCCGGTTCTCACTAGTTAACTTTTCATCTGTTTCTATATATATATTTTATTAAAAAATAAAATCTATTGTATTAATAATAATAATGATGATAATGATAAACTTAAACAAATTTTATTTATTTAACCAAGAAAAAAAAAGAAAGGAGGCTATCTCTTTCCTCCCCTCGCCCCATCCCACCGTAACTTTTATTTAATTAATAATAATAATAATTTCTTTTCTTTTTTTGTGAAATTTACCGCCGTCGTTATAAGAATTATTATTATTATTATTAAGTTTTTTAAATGGAGAAAAAAAATAAGTGGTATTTTCGGTGTCCTAGGAGACAATTATTAATTTACGATTCTGATTCTCGTTTTTTTTAAGTGTTTTTTGCGTTTAAAATATTGTTAATCGTGCGTGGGGGCGTGTGCCCCAAGACGGGGGGAAAACTAAAGTTAAAAAATACTTTCTATTCTCTAAGAGAGATAGGGGGAAAGGATAAGGTTGAAAGGGAAAAGGGGAGGAGTTTTTTGTTAGTTTTTTGTGTATATATAACGAAGAATAAAAAGGCAGCATTGGAAAAAATAATATGAGTCTCAAGAGTGATAAGAATTTATGAAAACGACACGAGAGATCCAACCGGCATGAGATATAATAATTTTCTAAAAAAAAAAAAAAAAAATTTTTTTTTTTAATTGCCTCGGTGAGAATTAGTCTTTTGAAATTGTTCCCTTTTCGAGGATAATCAACGACGAATAAAGAAAATACGACCATCATAAAAATGATTTAAGGAGGAAAAGGTAAAACGAGGAAAACGGCGTCAGCAAAACCCGATTTTCTAATAAAAAATAAAAGGCGGTGGGAGGTCTCGAGGAAAAAGGAAAAAAAGGGGTAGAGGTAGGGAAAAGGGGAAAATGGCGGAAGTAGAAGAAGAAGAGGGGGAAGAGGGGGTAGGGAAGGAAAAAGGAACGAATTTTATGTTATGACAGTTTTAAACTCTTTAATTATTCCAATCAATAAATTTATTGCTTTATTGTTATTGTTTTCTTATGTCGACGGCATTTTCCTCTTTTTTTTTTTTTTTTTCGTTCGTTCGATTGGTAAAACCGATCGTTGTGTGTGTGTAATTTTTAAAAACGAAAATCATTATTATTATTATTATTATTATTATTATTATTAATTTTTTTACGACGACGTTTTTATAAAAATAAATAATTAAAATAAAAATAAATGAAAATATTTTTTTTAAATGGGCTCGACGAATGGAACGAAACAAAAAAAAGAATTACCGAGTGGTGGTGGGGGACGAGGGGGAGGAGGAGGGAAAAGGGGGTAAAAAAAGAAAAGGATGAAGGGATGAGAGAATCCGAGGGCAAAACTCTAGGGCACAAGGGTTGTAATAATTGCGATAAAAGCTTAAGAAACACATATATCTCCCCCTATTAAAATTCAAGACTGTTTACGTCTGTCCCGTTTTTTCTTTTTTTTTTTTTTTTTTTACTTTAATTTATATCTAAGCAATTAAACATAAATCAATTTGCACGAAAATCGTTTAAAACTGGAAACTGGAAACTGGAAAAAAAAGGAAAATAAAAAAAAATGAAATGTTTTTTTCCAGAAAAATAATAAGAAAAAAGAAAAAAGGAGAAAACTTAGATAATCAACTCAATGTTTATTCTATTTGGTGATTTATTATGTAAAAAGTTAACATTGTCTTCGATTTGTCCTACAAACTCTCTTTCTCTCTCTCTCTCTCTCTCTTATTTAAATTTTATTTAATCGTTTAAATTTATGTAAAAATTCATTTTATTTTTAACTTACTCATGTCAACTTTTTTTTTTTTTTTTTTATTAAACGACAAATACAATAAATTCGATCGGGTTTCGAATCGATGTTTTTTATTGTTTAAAAAAAAGAAGGAAAATGTCGAAAGATAACCAAAATAGTTTTTTTTTTTTTTTTATAGTTAAAAAAATAAATTTATAATTTAAAATAACCGGTAAAAGGGAAAAAGATTTTATTTAACCGAGTTTAAATTTACAACGACATTCACCGAAACCTTTGATACCGACCTTAAATCTGTACGATGATGATGATGATGATTATTATCTAAATGTTTTAAATCTCATAACCTATCCTGGTCTTACTCTAAATCTGCAAGATATCATCATTAAAAAAAAAAAAATTGGATTTCGATGTAGAGACGGATGACGATGGTTCAAAACCTATTTTTCTTCCTTCTTAAAAAAGGAAAAATGAGTTTGATAGGGAAGGGAAGGAGGGAGGGTGGGATTTGATCGTCTTTTTTTAAATTAATTTTTTCATTCGTCGTAAAAACCGTTAAAAAAGAAGTAGAAAATATACACAAAAAGGGAAACATTTTGATAAGAATAGGGGTTGTTATACTTTATATATATATGAAATTTTAGAGAAGATAGAATCTTTTTTTTTTTTTTTTTTCTATTTTGGTAACCCTGATATTGTAAAAGTGACGCATATAAAGTTTGTACGTGTTCAAGGGTTGAATCCTGACGACGCCTTACCTCGTGAATGATGGCCTCTCTTAGTTGGAAACTAACCCATTTGAATGCATGCCTGTCCGTCATACGAATATATATATATATATTTATGTAAATTCAAACGTAAGAATGTACTTTTTCCCTAAGTTTCTTATACGTATTTAAGGGTCTTCTTATAATTTTATAAAAGTTTTCAAAACGTTTTTTTATAAAATAATTTAAAACCTCATTTAAATTTTTAAATAGGAAAAAACATTTTATGTTAAAAAAAAAAAAAACTTTTCGTTATGTTTTCATACCGAAAAAATGTTTTTTTTTTTTTTTAACGGAATAGTTTTATGTCCTTTTCGGAAAAAAAAAAAATTTTCCTTTTTTTTCCTTTTTTTTTCCTTTTTTTTATTGTTTTACTTATTTTGAATGGTTAAAATTTGTAAATTTGATACTTTTTTTCTTTTTTAACATGAATTTATATCATCCTGGAAAATATTTATACATACGTCGAATGATTTTATGCAAATTTTTTTTTTAAAATGGCGACGACAAAATGGCCGAATTATTTTTAAAAAATATTAAAAAAAATGAAAATAATTAAAAACGGATCGATTTTAACATTCTATTAGATTGATTTTTCTTTTTTATAAAAATGACATCACGAAACGACAAACAACAAACAGAAACACCTGATTAATTTAAGTAAGTTTAAAAAAAAAAAATTAAAAAAATTTATACAAAGTCGACGAAACATTTGAGAAATAATAATAATAATAATAAAATAATTTAATTTATTTATAATTTACTTCACGTTTAAAGAGTTCTGCATCTGAATTACCCTCCCTTGGCCCAACTAAAATCTACAGAAAAGAAAAGAAAAAGGAAAAGCTTTTTAAAAACATGAACGCCATAAATTTAAAAAAAAAAAAAAAAAAAATCGTTTCAAAAAATATTTTCACATGGCAAACGTTTAAACAGACGCGGCGAGTAATTCCAGAAATAAAAAGAAAATTTTTTTCGTAATAACCGGAAGAAAAAGGGAAAAGAAGAAGAAAATGTAAAAGAAAATTTTAGGCAAAAAATTTAAAGTAGATCATCTTAGAATTCGGATTGGTAAAAGAAAAGCTTTCGGTTTAAAATGAGATTGTAAATCGTCATAAAAGTGTCAGTAGAGATGACGTGACAGCTGGGGTCGACGGGGAACCAGTAGAGAAAGGCTAATTAAACGGAGAATTTATTGTTGATGAGAGATCCCCGGGTTGTTCGCGTTTTCAGTTATAGTAGTTTCGTTACCGAAGAGAGGAAAAAAGGGAAAAACGTTCAATTACTTTTTATAACCCATTTTCCTCGCTTTCGAAGATTACTGTACACCTTTTCATATTCCTAAATCATCATTTTGTGTTTTGTTTCTAATGTATTAGATTGTTTTTTATTAGAGTGATTCGAGAACCGAATCCGGAGTCTTTTAAACGCTATAATTGTTGTTTTTGGCAGATTTATTTATTACTTTCCCCAAATGAACAAAAAAAAAAAAAAAAGAAAAACCTTTTATGAAAAAGGAAAAAAAAAACATTTTTTTCCCTTCTCCCTCTTTTTTTTTTTTTTTTTTCGTTCCTTTTACTTTAATGGTTTTGCATGAGAGTAATAAAAAAAAAAATAACGTGAAATCGTTCGTATTTTCGATATGCAACTTTTCAATTAAATAATCCAAAACAAAAGAAAACCAAAAAAAAACAAAAAAATTTAATTTCGCAAATGAAAAGTTTAAAAATTTTCTTTTATATAAAAATGGCGGCTTCCATAAACTTTTTTTAAAAAGAATTGATTAGAGAGAGAAAGAGAGAGTATTATTCAAACGTTTAAAAAATCAGGTGATAAAAAGTATTGATTTTATAAAATTAAAAAAAAATAAGAAACAAGAAGAAAGATGGAAGGTTCTAAAGAAGGGGGAGAGGGGGAGGAGAGGGAAAAGAGAATAAATAAATGACAGGTTTGGTGATGGTAGAAAATGTTGAGGAGAATGGAAAAACGTTAAAAACAAAAGAGGGAAAATAAAAAAAAAAAAGGAAAAAAAAAGTGGAAGAAGAAAATGAAGAAGAAAGAACGTGGAATGAAGAAGAGAGGAAGGGGTAGTGGTAGAAGATGAAAGGAGCAAGGGGTAAAAGCCCTGCATACAAATGGCCTACTTGCAAATCTCGGTGTTTTAGTGATACCCTGACGCATTTCTTGATATTTATTGTTATGAAGGAGCTTTTCTTCCTACCACAACTTAAAGCTTTTCCACCGTTCCAATCATTATTATAAAAAAAAAGGTTTTTTCCCTTTTCTTCTTTTCCCCCTCCCTTCCTCCCTCCCTCCCGAAAAAACCTTTTTTTCTGTCTTTTTTTAATATTACAAAAAAAAAAAAAAAACTCGTTATTCCCTCGGAATAATTAATAAAAATTATTTTTATCAATTTTTTTTTTTAGGGGTTTTTTTTTACCTACCCTCCCCCTATTTCATCCCCCTTCCCCTCCTCTCCCTGTTCAAAAAAACAAAAAGACAAAAAAAAAAATTTGCCGTTGCTGCGCAGTTTAAATTTTAAAAGAAAAAAACTAAAAAAAAAACTAAAAAAAAATTATTTAAAATTGTGACGTCATCGTTTGTATCCCTTCCTTCCCTCTTCCTCTTCCTCCTCCTCCTCTACTCCTCCACCCCCTTTACCCTATCGCCTTGTAAAAAAAAAAAAAAAAAAAAAAATTTGGAAAAAAAAAGTTTTTTTACCTAATTTAGTATAATTTAAAATCATGTCAAATTTTTACCGGAAATATCCGACTATTATTATCTTTATTTCCGTTTTGAGTATTTATTGATTTTTCTTTTTCCTCCTTTTTTTTCTCTTTTTTTTTTCTGGAAAAAAAAAAAAAAAAAAAAATTTTCCACGACGTGATTGACGACGACGACTATCTTTACATATCTTGGAAAAGGCCACCCTTTATTATTATTATTATTATTATTGTTTTCCCTGCTTGAACATCCCCTAAACTCTTCACGATGAACGACGACCGACCGACGATTTCCATCAACTTTTTTTTTCCCTCCCTTCCCTCCCTCCCTTTTTTCCTTCACCCTTCTTAAAACAGATTTCTATGCTAATTTCATTTTACCTTTGTTTGACGGTACGCGCACACTCAATACTTTTTCTTATTTTTTTCCCTCTTTGACGTTTTCCCCCTCCGCTTCCCTCCCCCTCCCTCCGGATCGCTTTACGTTTAGTGTGTCATTTTTTTTTTGTTTTTAATAATTTAAAGAAATCGAATCGTATGATATAAATCGTGGAGGCATTCATAGTTTGATAATATTCTCAAAGGAAAGTTTTTGTTTTTGTTTTTTTTTTTTTTCATTTTAAGAATTTAACTTTACGTTTAAGCTTAAGGGGGTATTTGAATGTAATAAATTATATATAAAAAAAAAATATACGAAATCGTAAATTTATTTTTGCGGTTAAAAATTGTGCAAGGCGAATGAGAAGAACGGAAAACTGCTCATTACGCACACACGCACACACACACACACACACACACACACACCTTATATTTTATAACTTTAATTCGTGTTTAAATAAAAATTTCTTTTTTTTTTTACATAACTTATTATTATTCGGTGTGAAAATATTTACAGACGACGTTAGAACCGACATGTTACACAATTTAAAAAAGAGAAGAAAGAGGAAAACAAAATTTAAAAACGGGTTTAGGGGGGGAGAAAAACCGTTTAAACGTAATCGTTCAAATATATGGCGAATATCGTTTGTGTGGGAAATGATAAAAAAAAATAATTTAAAAGGATTAAAAACCTGGGGGGAGGAGGGTGCGAGTATGGATGAGAGAGAGAGAGAGAGAGATTTCAATGGTAAATAAATAGAAATTATACGTGAGGTTTCATCAAATTGTCAGGAGCGACATAACCAATCAGTTGTGTAACCATGAGCTTGAAAATGTTATGTCTGGTGCTTTACGAACCACTTGTTGATTCTCACACTCTTTTCAACACAGTTTTCTGACATTTCCAAAACATTTCCTCATTCTTCATGTCAGGAGTCAACACACAGACAGACAGACAAACAGACTGGTGGAATAAATCTCGACGGAAAAAGCACATTTTCCACGGGAAAATTCTAGAGAGCTTTTAAATCTTGTTGATATGTTGTTCACTTTTCACACAATCTGACGTGTGTAAACGTAACGTTTTAATAATTTTTTTTTTAACTTTTTATTATCATTATTATTATTATCACTTTTTTTTCCTTTCTCTCTCTCTGTCTCCCCCTCCTCCCCCAATCAATTATTTATCGATTCGATAACGAGTTTTATTTTTAAAAAAATTTTTTTTTTTTTTACTTATATTTGTCGCAAAAATATGAATTCATAAAGAAAAAAAAAAACTAATTAACGTGTCAGAAGAAGAAAAAGAAAAAAAAAGTAATAAAATAAATAAAAATGGTATAATAAAATAAAAATTCAGAGAAGAGAAAAAAAAAATGGCGTCGCGAGTAAGTAAGTAAAAGAAGAAGAAGAAAGAAAAAAAAATAATAATAATAAAAATAAAATTTTAGTGAAAAAAAAAAAAAGAATTGAGAAGAAAGGCGGTGGGAAAGGGGGGCGGGAAAGAGAAGGGGAGGCGGGAAAGGAGGCGGGATGTTAAAGGGAGGGCGTTAATTGATAGCATTTTCACTGGAATAGCCAATTAATTCCAGAAAAAAAAACTCATTTTTTTTTTTTCTATAAATGAAAAATCTCATTGACTTTTTTTTTTCTTTTTTCTTCTTTTCTTTTATTTGTTTTTTTTAAATATTTATTATTATTATTATTATTAAAGTTAAACGACGGATGCGTTTTCGATCTGTTTCGTCTGTGATTAAACAACAACAGGGAAAATTTATGTAGAAAAAAAATTATTATTATTATGGAATCTTAGTTAAAAGTTTATCTTTTAAGAATAACAAAGGAAAGAAAAAAAAAAAAAAAGGTTTAAAGAATTAAATAAAAACAAAAAAAAAAAATTTTATTTTTTTTTTGAGCAAATAAGGGAAAGAAAATGCCTATAATTCGTCTCCGAGACGGAAATGTTAATCTCCTTTTTATAATTCAACTGAAATAAGTAAAGAAAAAAAAAAAGCAGAAGACAAAAAAAAAAAAAAAGAAAATTAAAATTCATTCAGTTTTGTTAAGAGAGAGAGAAAAAAAAAAGAAAGTTTATCAGACTACTCGAAACGATTTCGTTTTCATAACTTTTCCAATTTTTTTTTTTTTTTTTTTTTTTATTAAATTAGCGTTGCCAACCAAACAAACAAACAAAAAAAATTTTTTTTCTACTCTCCTTCCTCCCCCTCCGCCACACACAAAAAAAAATTTTTCTCGTATTTTGTTTTTATGCGTAAATACGTGCGCCCTCCATTTTCTTTCTCTCTCTCTCTATTTTTACTCCGCCATTTTTTTTTGTCATTTAGTCATCCTCACTATTAAATTCAAAATCACATTATCAAACATCTATCATTCGTTTTATAAAAAAAAAAAAAGACCGAAAACGGTAGAAGGAAATGAAATATACAAAGAATTACAGTAATTTAGTTTCTTCACCCTAAAGAATTGTGAATTTTATAACTTTTTTCTCCTCCTCTCCTTTCCCCTATCCCCCACTCTCTCCCCTTCCCTCTCCCCGAAAGCTTCATTTACACTATATGTAATAAATTTTCATTATCACCATCGCCCGCCATCATTGTATTCTGCTTTCTGCTTTTTATATTAAATTTACTATAATTCAGTATCATTTCTACTTCTTTTTATGCTTTTTTCGGTTTTAATAATGATAATAATAATAATAATAATAATATTTCTCGTCACAAACAAACAAAAAAATTAATTAAAATTCAGGTACGAGAAAAAAAAAATAACAATAATATAAATTTGCACCTTTAAATTTAAACGAATTAAAAAAAATTATTATTATTATTTTTTATTATCATCATCATCATCATCGTCATCGTAGTCATCTTCGTTTTTATTATTATTATTATTATTATTATTTTTCGTGCACGAAAAAATTCGCGTTGCGAAAGAAAATTTTTTTCCCCGTGTTATCTCATTAAAAAAAAAAAAAAAAATTTTCTGTTGCGAGATTTAAGTTAAAACTGTTATCAAAAGCTCCATCTTACAGCATCCCCGTAACAAACAAAACAACTCTTCTGTAGTTAGTCTCACTGTTTCACCCTCTCTCTCTCTCTCTCTCTCTCTGATGATATGACGTTTTTTTTTAAATGCATAAAACTGTTTTACCTTTCCATTTTTCTTTACAATCGTCATCATAGAAAAAATTTTTTTAATCGATTCATGACGTCCTAATCGGAAACGGAAATGAGAGTTTGATGACGTAATCGGTCCGTTATAATTATTATAATCGATACGTGATTCGATTTGAATTAGAATCGTCGTAGAAATTTTAAACCGAACGGTAATATGCATAATGAAAATATTAAAAAAAAAAAAGTTTTCCTCATGACGACGACGACGACGACGACACGTTATATTGAGAATTTTCCCTAATTTACGATTGGTAATTAAAGGGGTAAACCGCTCCCGCCGCCATTCGACCTCCTGTAAGACCATACATTTGACGTCCTCCTCACTCATATATATATCTTTAACTTTTATTATTGCCGTTTTCATACCGACCCAAACGAAACTCTCTACCGAAATCCCTCTTAAAAAAAAAAAAAAAAAGGAAAAACTTATCTTTTTTAATTAGTTTTTCTTTTTTTTTTCTCTCTCTCTCTCTCACAAAATAAAACAATAATAATAATAATAATTATAAATAATATTCTATCGATTAAATAAATAAATTAAAAAGTATTATTAAGAGACGATAAGAGAAAAATAAAAAAAAAATATTTATAAAATTTTACCTCTTCTTAGTTATAGATAGTCAAATATCGTTAAGACTAATAATAATTTTTACGGTACATAAATCATCATTATGAAAGAGAGAGAGAGCGAAAGAGAGAGAGAAAACAAAGATATTAAAGAAAATTTAAGTTTTTTGATCGCTATATATATATTTCTCTGACATGATTCCGTAAAAGTTTTTTTATAAAAAAAATTTGTAAAAAAAAAAAAGAAATTTTTGATCTTTAAGAGGAAAAAGTTTTTTACTTCTTCTAGAAAAATCGATTTGATTTATGTTAAAATTAGTTAACTCATTTGGAAAAAAAAATATCTTATCGTGTTAAATGCCTTTTATTTATGTTTTAACAAATTATCAAGTTTTTTTAAAATTATCGATCAATTATATTGTATTTAGCTTTTGGATAATTTTGTTTTTTTAAAATAAAATAAAAAAAAGTTTTTCTTTTTACCCTTTTTTTCTTATTTCAAATTTACTCTACTCTCTTCCTCCTTCTTCCATATACTTTCCCCTCCCCCCTCTGCCCTTTTTCCGCCATTTTCTCTCGATTTCTTTAACTCTTTTCCTTTTTTTTCCTTTTTTAGATTTAATAAAGTAAGAGTTAAAGATTTTCGTATCAGTTTTGAAAAAAGTTTAAATTTTTAAACTTTTTTTTTTAAATGACAATTAAAATTTCATTTATTATTATTATTATTATCATTATCGTCGTCGTTGTCGTCGTCGTCTTCCTAAAATTTTTTTGTTCCCCCTATTTTAATAATTTTTATCAATAATTTATTTTAGTAAAAATAATTATATCGATTTTATTATCAGGTATGAGAGTAAAGAGAGAGAGAGAGAGCAAAGCTAATACAATTATTAATATTAATATTATTATTATTATTATTATTTGTTTACACGAGTACGAGAGGTTACAAAATGGGAAAAGACAAACAAACAAAACAATTAAATAAATAATTAATTAATATTAAAGCTTTCTCATAGATTTATTAATTTTTTTTTTTTTGTACATTTTATTTATATCATTTTATTATTATTATTATTATTATTATTATTATTAAAAAGCAAATAATCATTAATAATAATGATGATGATGATAATAATAATCGAATTAATGTTATTTATAATTATTATTATTAGTAAAAACGTATCGATCGAATTTATTTAATAGTTTAATAAATTATTTTTTATTTAAAATTTTTATTTACTTTATGACATGATTAATAATAATAATATTTTTTCGAATTTACTCTTTAATAAATAAATAATATTTTATTAATAGATAAATAAAAATATACCGACGTTAATTATTGTTAAATAAATAATAATAAGAATTAGTTGTGATTATCGTAACCGCAAATTCGGATCAACTTAAATAAATAAATAAATGAAAATTTATTAAAAAAGTAAAATTCGGAAAAACTTCAGAATTATTATTATTATCAAGCATTCGGTGAGTTTGACATAATTAAAAAATTATTACTATTATTATTATTATTAATTTATTAATTGTTATTGTAATTAGTAAAAAAGAAAAAAGAAAATTTTTTTTAAAATGAAAACTAAGGCAAATCGATAGCTTACGAAAATGGTCTCCAACTTTATTTATTTATTTATTTATTTATTATTATTATTATTATTATTATTATTATTAGCCAAATTAATAAATAAATTTTCTTGATTACGTGTTAATAAGCTTTAATTTATTTTTAAATAAATCAATTAAATAATTTTTTTTTGTTTTATTTTTATTTATTTAAATTAAAATTTCCAGTCTTTCAAAAATTTTTAGTTATAAATTTATTTCTTATTATTTATAAATTATTATACACATTTATTTAATTATTTATTTATTTATTTATTTAATTTGTATTTATTTAATAAATAAAACAATTGTTTAATAACGTTTTTAGATATGCTAATGATAAATAATTTAACATTATTAATTAATTGTTATTAAAAAATAAAAATAGTGCGACAAATGATATCGATCTCAAATTGATTTTGATATTTTCTCCCGTAATTAATTTTAAATTAATTATAAACTAAAAAATGATAATAATAATGATGATGATGATGATGATGATTAAAATAATGTAAAAAAAAAAAATAAAATGAATCAAGTATTGCAAGGTGGGCATTGAGTTTTTTGAGATTGTTCTCGAACATATTCTTTAACGTTAAAACCCGTTTCGTCTGGATTTTTAGTTTTTCTCGATTTTAATTCTCTCGCAATTGCAATGAATGCCAAATCCACGTTTAAACCGGTTTTCGCCGATGTTTCCATGAATGCGACATCATATTCTTTGGCTAACCTTTCGCCATCTTCTTTTCTAATAACTCTGTTCGCGCTACAATCGGCTTTGTTACCTATAATAATTCAAGAACTAAAGATTTTTCCAAAAAAAAGAAAGAAAAATTTTGGTGTACGAATTGTTTATTATTACCCAAAAGCATGATAACAACATCTTCCTGTGCGTAATCTCTTATTTCACCCAACCAAGCTCTTATATTATCAAAACTTGTTTTATTAGTGACGTCATAAAGAAGAAGTAAAGCGTGAGCATCTCTATAGTAAGCATGAGTGACACTCCTAAATCTTTCCTGACCGGCAGTATCCCAAATTTGTAATTTAACTTTCGTGTCATCAACCGTAACTATTTTATTCTGTAACAAAATTATTTCATTCGATTATTATTTTTTATATATTCGTATTTTAACTTTCGAGTCCGGTTGGTTTCTGCCACGTCATTCCCAAAATCTTACCCTAAAATCAATACCGACGGTCGATATAAAATTTCCTGATAAAAATTGACCGTCTCTAAACCTGATAAGAAGACACGTTTTTCCAACTCCCGAATCTCCTAGAAGCATTACCTGTAAATTCCCCATTCCAACTACAATTTTCCTATATTTTTATAATAATAATGATAATGATAATGATAATAATCAAACCTTTCCGACGATCGAACCAGGATCGGATACTTCAAAAGGTTTTCTCAAATTAGGATTATCGTCGATAACTTTAGCCGTGCAATTACCATTCGAATGAAAACTCCTTCTCGACCAATTAATATTTGTTAAACTTTTTTTCCTAGATAATTGTCTACTGCTTTCGGACGACATTTTTTTTTTTTTTTTTAAATCATTCGATATATAAATTATTTATTGTAATAATAATGATAATGATAAAATAAACGTGGCGGAAGTTTTACAATTGTAATTTTTTCCCATTTTAAAAAAATTTTTTTATTACGTCACTTATCGTTTATTCCACACATTTGCTATTAAACAAACGTAAAAAAAAAATAATAATAATAATAATAATAATGATATTTATTAATTAAATTTTTTTTAAAAAAAAACTTTGAAGTGTAAAAAAATTTTCACCGAAATGGAAAAAATCGTTTTTTTTTTTTTTTTTTACGTAAAAAAAATTTAATCAACCGTTAAATTCGTTAGTTTTTTCTGATAAACCTCATTATTATTATTATTATTTCAAACATTTTTACAATTAGTTTGAGTATTAACGATAAATATTACGCGTTGAAAAAAAAAAAATTCAAATTCAGGCACGTGGCATAAAAAAAAAAAAAAAATTAAATAAAAAATAATTTTTAAACCGTCCTGCGCATGTAACAAAAGGTAGTAATAAAAAAAAAAAAAATTTTTTTTCTTTTTTAATTCGTTTGTCGTTTATTAATTAATTGCGTTATAAAATAATTAAGTTATTATTATTATTATTATTATTATTATTATTATTATTTTATTACAACGTTGACGTCGAACGATCGAATTCACTTTATAAAAACGCTAACGAAAAATTTTATAAAATTATTTTTTTTTTTATTTATCCGACATTTTTCCGTTTCGTTATAACAATTTAAAACCGAATCTAATGATTTTTTAAAATTATATTATCAATACGAAATAAAAAAAAAACACCTGTTTAATCGTGGCAATTTAACGTTTAACGTGTCACAAGACAACTAAACAAAAAAAAAAATTGTTTTTTTGCGATAAAACAAATAAAATAATATATTACGTCACGATGTCATTACTCCCGTTTGATTTCCGTTTCGGTAAAAAAATTTTTTTTTATTTCTCACAGCACGAAAAAAAAATTTAAAGAGCCCCCCAAAAAAAAAAAATTCCTATATTTTCCTCCTCGTTTCTTCCTTTCTACCTCCCTTCCTTCCTCTTCTCCCCTTAAAAACACTTTAATTAAAGACAAAAATAGTAAAAAAAAATTTAATAAAGAAAAAATAAATTTTCCAAACGAATTTAAATTTTAAAAAAACCCTAATTTTTTTTTTTTTTTATTGTTTCTCGGTACTTTACGCGTATAGGTATTGACCGTCAAACTCAGTTGTTCTTAACTGAGTACAAAATTAGAAGAATGGTTGTTACCACAGCAACGAATACGCCATTTTCCATCTTTTACAACCATTTTTTTACAAAGAGATTTTCCACTATTTTAAACCGTTGTTCTAATTATGTTATTTCATCGATCCTGTCATCAATGTTTTTACATTGTCTCGATAACATTTCCTCTCACGTCGAAACAAAATTTCCTCAACTTTTTTCCTACATCCTCCATTTTATTATTTTTTTCTTACTCGAATTTTTTTTTTTAAGGCTACTTTTAAAAACGACATAACTTCATTATTCGAGTTGTATAAATTAAAACGAGTAGTAAAAAAAATAGAGAGTAACCATCGTGAAAATAAAATGAATTTTTTTTAAAAACCAACAGAAAAATGTAAGGCTTTGAATGCGTGTCCGTGTAATTTTACAAAGAGTTGAATCAACAGGTGGGATTACTTTTTACTCTCTCATATAATATTTCACAAGAGTGTGTTCGTGAATGAACGAATGAATGAAACAAAAAGTTTCATTATTACAAATTTTACAATGAAAAAAAAAAAAACCGCCTTTTGCTCTCTTTACTTTCCATTTTTTTTTTTGTTTCATTTATTATCTGCTTGATAAGTTTTTTTTTTTCTATTAAATATTAATAATGATATTATAATGAGTTTAATGAGCGTGATCGATACACTGCACTGCATAAAAAATATATCAAAGTTTCAAAAAAAAAAAAAAGAATTTATAGATAAATTACCCCCCTTAATATTTTAAAATAGTTTATTTTTAATTTTGTTAAGTACGACATTTTGCATAGTTTTGTATTGTCAGGCGCTTTTTTTAAAATTCAATTTAATCCGATTAAGTTTTTTTTATTAAATAAAATATTTGATGATTATTCGTTTAAAAACGATTCGATACGTTATTTTTGTACAAAATTAATTTATCGCGAAGAAGAATGGTTTTTTTTTTTGAGGGAACGCGTACCGAAAATAGAATCGAAATTTCGTATCGATCTGATTTTAAAGTGTTAAAATTTTAATCATCAAACCTTACAATAAATAGTTTGTTTTTGTCTCAATGTTTGAATTGAAAAAAATATGTGTTGGTTTTGTTACGATTGGTATACACACATTGAAGAGAAAAACAACAAAAATCTCATGTGCAAATAAAAACACAAAATGAATCATAAAAAAAAGAGAGAAAAACATTTGATGTTTTGTGCAATGGCAACCCATATATGTATCCCGATTTGAATTTAAACAACAACGAAATAAATAAAATTGAATTATTCATACCATAAATCCTATTCCCACAGTGGCAGCAAAATTTCCTCCCTTAAATTTTCCAGTATCGAATTGCACGAGTAAAGAAGTTTTTCCAACACCGCTATCACCTAATAAAATCGTCTAGAAAAAAAAATTATTTAAATTATTCTAATAGTATATTATATGCTGCGCCATAATAGAATTTTCTAAAACATTTCTCACTTTGTGTGCGATTTCTTCGGTATGAGTTTTAGTTTCGAAAAGTTCTTTTGGAGGTTGATAATCTTTATAACCGGTAGGAGATGGAGTTCTATGAGTTGTGTTGGCCAAAACATTTAATCCTTTTCCAGAATATGAATTACCACCTGCTTCATCCATTTCAAAAACATCATCGGACATGCTGTCATCCGCAATCATATCTATTATTATCATTTAATAAAAAAAAAAAGGTATCATCATCAACCGAACAATGTGCCGCGTAACAAAATAATAATAATAATTTTTTTTTTTTGTTTTTAAAAGAATTTTCCATTTTCTCACCTATAATTTAATCATATGATAATTGATAAAAATAATCAAGATTCCATCTGGAACATTTTTATTCTTTGTAATTACCACGAAATTACTCTTGATTCATTTATAATATAATCTTCGAACCTTTTTCTTCTCTTTTTTTAATACGTGATGGTTTTTTATAATATTATTTATTATAATCACGTTTTACAGATGATAAATAACCCCTACATAAATAATAAATAATTCTACAATTATTAATAATTAATTCATAAAAAAAAAAAAAAAAATTATTTTGTCACCAACCAAAGTTTAATCCACACAATATTTATATCGAATAAAATAAATGTATATACTTTTATATTATTATATAATTTATCGCGTTGCAATTAAATAAAATAATAATAATAATAATAAATAATTTAAAAATTCAATAACAATTTAAAACAGTTCGCAACTGACACTTTTTTTTTTTTTTTAGTGATAAGAAACGCAGTATTGTAAGTTTACAACGGTAATTATTATCTACATAAAGTTAAAAATAACTAAAAAGGGTTTCCGTTTATTAAAAAAAAATAGGTTAAGTGTTTACTTACATGGCGTATTCCAGATAAAAAAAAAAAAAAAACAAGAAAGAAATTTCTAGATGTTAATAAGTTGAAGAATATGCATTATTATTTTATACGTATACGATTTATCACATTTTTTTTTTTTTTGAATTTTATATTGTTTTTATGTTAATATAAAAAAATATTTGTTGAATGATGATGATGATGATGGTTTAATCTATAAAATATCAAAGAATGTAACAGATCAATGAAAACAAGTGGAAAGCGCATGATCGTGGGGGGGGAAAATTCCTGTTGGATTTTTAAAATTTTCCTTAAAGATTACAACGATTGGTGTAAAAGATTGATTTCTTTAAAGTTTTTTCACCAATTCATTATTTTCTTTTGTACCTAAAAATAAATTTATTATTTAATAATATCAAATTAAACAAACAAACAAACAAACAAACGATTCGATGTTAAGATGTTAAGAAAACGATTGACGAAAAAAAAAACAAATTTTTATTTATAAAAAGTGTAAAAATATCGTGAGAAATGATATATATTTCGAATTTTTTTTTTTTTTTATTCAACCTAATTTTTATTTAATATTTTTTTAAAAATTTTGTCACCCCTTTAAGGGAGAAACACCAGGTGTGGTTGTGTGTGTGTGAGAGAACCACCCCAATCGACACACACACACACACGCACATACTCAAAATTTTATTTTGTTAAAAATTAGGTTAAAAATTTACAAAAGGTTTTTTTTTTTTTAAAAAAAAATCGAATTTGTTTCGTATTTACTTTTAATATTTTTTTAATAATAATAATAATAAAATTTATCAAGGCGGTTTGGCGGTTTAAATGTTTTTAAATTTAAAGTTTTCTTAAGATATAA
Source organism: Pediculus humanus corporis (assembly GCF_000006295.1). Taxonomy (NCBI): domain Eukaryota; kingdom Metazoa; phylum Arthropoda; class Insecta; order Psocodea; family Pediculidae; genus Pediculus; species Pediculus humanus. The sequence goes on from NW_002986991.1 coordinate 460,114, forward strand.
AAAAAGAAAAGGATCGTCGTCATGTTTTAAAAAAAAAAAACTATCCTTTTTTTTTGTCAATAACCCACCACTTTAAAAATTTTTATTCATTCAACTAAAACCCTTTGCATTATTAATAAATAATAATAATTATTATTATTATTATTATTTTAAACAATACTTTTAAAATAGGTTAAATGTTACTATTCAAAAAAATAATAATAATAATTTAAGCATTGTCTAAATGTTTTTTTTTAATACTTGAAAACAATCAAGTATGAATCTTTACTTTGTAGAAACAAAAAAAAAGAACTGACAAGTTATTATTATTATTATTATTATTATAAAAAACCGGGTAAAGATTAGCAAAAAAAAAAAAAAAAGATGACAGTTAGTAACTGTAACGAGAAAAAAATAAAAGAAGGTACAAATGATCTCATTTGAATGAATCTAAGAAGAAAGTTTTTATAACAATTTAATTTTTAAATTTAACAATAGAATCAAAAAGTTGCCCATTCAATCTCTTCCCCCCCCTCCCCACGGGGCCCCATAATTTATTCGAATAAAGATCTTTCGATAAAGATTTGTGACAAAAAAATTTTTTTTTTTTGATGTACGTACAATAAGGATTAATAACAAATAAAAAGGTATTTTTTTTTTTTTTTATAATAATTGCGTGATCAAAATACCTGTTTAAACAAAAAAAAAAAAAAAATTGAGATAGATGGGAAAATGATTTGGGGTAGCTTCTCACTTATCCCGTTCAATGTTCCTTTTTTTTTTTTTTTGATTATGTTTGTATCACATCATTGTTTGTTTGTATCTTTTTTCTTTAGTCCCATCCATCCCATGATAAAAAAAAAAAAAAATTTTTATGAATTTTTTTTCATTATCCTGTTGTAAATTTAATGGTTAATTAATTTATGGGATTTATGTTGTTAACCGCATCATTTATTAAACATTCATCTCATCATCATCATCATCATCATCATCATATGTCAATATTTTATTCATTCCTATAAAAAAATTATCATCATCTGTGTAATTAGGTCAAATTTTTAAAAACCATTTTTGTTTATTATTATTATTCGTTTTTAATTTTTCGAAATGTCGATTAAGGTTTCATTTTTTAAACCTTAAATATTGTAAAGGATTACCTTCGCATAAACTCGTAAATTAATAAATGCAAGGCCAAAATGACGATAAGCAGGTGATTTGAAAGCTGGATTGTGTTCAGAAATATAAAGAGGCCAAGATTTGAACAACAACAACAACAACAACAACAACCATCTGCCTCGACGTTGACCGGTTTTTTTTTTTAAATGAGGAACGAACGCAATAGAAAAACAACGGGCGAAACAATCATTTTAAATTGAAATCGTTTGCATTTATCGCAATTTAAGAAAACCGAGACCGGGTATGTTTCACGTTGAAAATATCATTTTTTTATTTTAAATTTACAGCAGATGTTTTGGACCAAATATCTGTCATCTGCCGAATGCCAATGAAGCTGAAAAAAATACCAAAATTAGTTATATCTTTTTTACTGTACTTAGAAATAATAATAATAATAATAATAATTCATCACTTTATATGTTTGTCTATTTGTTAATCTTACCTTACGAATAAAAGTAACAAAAGTTTCCATGAATTGAAATTTCTTATAAAATAATTATTCCTACCTAATAAATAAATATTTTTCTTTTATTTACGTGTAACAGTAAGTTTTTTTTTGTAGCACTAACAGAAAAAATTGAGCGCCAAAATTTCAGACTCCTAATATGCATTGTTGTGCATGAAACACGTTTCAGTTACTAAATACTAAGTTAATGTAAAAAGTATACTTAGTTCTTTTGATAACAACATAAATAATTATTAAACTTTTTCTTTTTTTAACGATTGTTTTTTTTAAAGTCAAATTATTAAAAATTATTCAAAAATTTCAGAAAAGTTTTTCACTACGTTAACTTTACAGTGTTTACTACTAATTAATAATCGCGATAAATAAAATTTAAAATGACGTTATTGTTATTATAATTTATTTTTTAATATAATAAATAATATTTAATAATCGTTTTGTAAATATTATGATAAATATTAAATAACATAAAATATTTACATAAAAAAATTTATAAAAAAAAAACACACAACACCGGAACTCATTTGACTTGAATAGTAGTGACGTCAGATTAAACAAGATGGAGTAGGGGGATGACGTAAAGGAACGAAGTATTAGAGCTTCGAGAATGGTCGAGACGTTGATGCGTATGTTTTGTTCAAGGCATGTGAATTACATTAAATTATTTTCTGTTTTATTTTTAATTTGAAATTTATTTGTTAATCAATCACTTTTGTAAATAAATAATTATTTATCAGAATTGAATTTTTATTATAATTCGTGATTATTTGAATTGGTGTTTGTTTGTTAATTAATGGTAGTAAATTAGCGTTAACAGCTTTAGAGAAGTTCATGGAATTAAACTGGATTTTGCGATTGGCAACAAGCTAATTTTGTTTATGTTGTTTAAAAAAATATGTTTACTACTGACGATATTTAAATTTACACATTTTTTTAAATAAATACGTTTCGTTAATGAAATTTTATGTAATACACATTTTTGTTTACTGTTTATAACAAACACAAGCAAATGTCTTTGAATTGTCAGTGACAATAATTTTCGGTACTAAATTTATTATTGAAATATTAATAATAATATTTATTCATTATATATGTGAAATTTAATTAAACGACGTAAAGTTAATAATTTTTTAATTAAATTTAATATTAATATAAAGTTTATTATTTTAATTTAAATATTTTGCTATCAAAAGTTTTTTATTGTGTTAACTGTTATTTTCTATTGTTTTAGAATAACATACTCTTACATTTGAGTTTACAAACAAATATATATATATATATATGTAATATAATAAAATGTATTTTATCAATACATTATATTTTCATTAGTGAGTGGTTATTATTATTATGGAATTACCAATGGGGGACAGAGTGTATGCTGCTGAACGTATTATGAAAAAAAGGATAAGGAGGGTAAATATTATCATTATTACTTAATATATTTTTACATGTAATAAATGTTATCAATGGAAATATTTTTTTCCTCGATTGTAATAAAGCAACTTTCACTTGACCAAAATTTGCTTTTTTTTTTTTTTTTTTTAAAATCAAACAAATTTTAAAAAAATAGCCTTGGGAAAAAAAATAATTTAATTAGGACAAATTTTGAATAAATTATATCTTATCAAACTATCAGCTAAAAGCTCTCAAAAATTTTGTTGCTCAAACCGATTCGACTGACATCATTCGAATTCGATAATAACCAAAAACAATTTAACAATTTTTTTTTTTTTTTTTTTTTAACAAAGCCATTTTTTCCTACAAAAATAAAATAAGTTTTATTTTTTATTTTTAATAAATATATGCACATACATGCTTACTTTAAAATAATTATCTAAGTATTTTAGAAATTTTTGTGTTTTCGATAATTTTTAATTAAAAGAAATTTTAGTAATAAAGTATTTTTGAATTCGAATAATAAATTTGTGTTATTAAATAATGTTTTAATATTATAAATATTATATTATTAAGTAAAATTTTTGAATCTGTCATGACTACAAAAGTGATTCAGAAAAATTTTGCTGCTGATTCATGGTTTTTCTTTTTTTTTTTTTTTTTCTGTTTAGGGAAAGGTTGAATATTTTGTAAAATGGAAAGGATGGAGTCAAAAGTAAGTTTGTGTTATTTATTTGAATGACTCATAATTTTTCCCGATAAAAAAAAAAAGGAAAAATTTATTTTTCATTTTTTTCTCTTAATTAATAATTATTTATAAAGATTTATTTATTTATTAATTTTTTAAAATTATTTTTTCTTAATTAATTATTAATTTTCTACATTAAATTTTTAGGCACAGTACCTGGGAACCGGAAGAAAATATTTTAGACGGACGTTTGATAGATATTTTTGAAGAAAACCAAAGAGGAGAATACTCAAGTAAACGAGGTGCAAAAAAAAAGGAACAGCTACTTCAAAAAGAAAGAGATAAAGAAAAACTAGCAAAGGAAAGGGAAAAGGAAAGATCTAAAAGTGAAGAAGAAGACGAGGAGGATGATGATGGAGGAGAGAGTAGTCAGGATGAAAGTGCAGATGTTTCCAACAGATTAAACGTCGAAGAGACTGATCAAGAAGATGCCTCTCAAAGCTGTTGGTTAAACTTTAATATAAAATCCCAAAGTTAATATTAAAATTTGTATATTCGGAAAAAAAAAAATAATTTTAGGTACGTCTGACGAAAAAGATGGTAAAAAAGGAAGGAATAAAGAACCTGAAGATTTGAATGATGATAGTTGTAGTAGTGATGATGCTCCGTTACAAGGAAGATTAAAAGACAACGGTTTTACGTCTGATTCTAAATTACGGGAAACGGGTGCGAAAAGAAAAGCGGAAGTTTTGTCAAAGGAATCGGGAAAAATTGGAGTAACTATAACTACTAGTCCAGGAGGAAATTCAAGCCCGCCCCCAGTTAAAATTCCTAAAATAAAAGAAAATTTAACGTCAAACGTTAGTCTTTTTTTATTTTCTCTTTCGGTTACGATTTGATTTATTTTTAGAACATGCGAGTAAAAAAAAATTTTTTTTTTTTTTAAATTTTAGCAGAGTGAAAAAGTTTCTAATAGGAGGCTCAGTACAAAAGGTGAAAAAGAATCAAGTTCAGAAAGTAAATCTTCGTCCGGGAAAAACGATTTGAAAAAATTATCATCGAGTCCTCCCCTAACCAATGTTAAATCTCCACAATCAAATTTTAAAATTTCTTCTCCGCCTCCCGCGACAACATCCGTTTCCGCAATCAAACCGGATGTCGAAAACAAAAAATTGACGATTCCGGTTTCGACGAACGGAATCAAAGAACCTGTACGTAAAATGAAAAATAATAATAATAATAATAAAGAAACGTTTTTTTACATTGACTTTGTTTTTGTTTAAGGTTAAAAACGAATCGAATTCCGATGCTTCGATCGTTAAAAATGAAGAAGTGTCAAAGCAAAAAAAATCACAACAGCAAACTCAGGAAAGTAATGGAGGATTGTCGAAAAAGGACGACGGAGTCAACAATCAATTAATTAAATCCGACGATAAATTAAACAATAATAACAATGTCGACGACGAGAGACTTGGAATCGTGACGACGGAAGTAATAACTCATCCCGGGGGTGATTATTGGAGGACGAGAAATCCTGTAGCCGATCAAATATTTATTACGGACGTTACGGTCAATCTTCAAACGGTCACAATAAGGGAATGCAAAACGGAAAAGGGATTTTTCAAAGAAAGAGAACACAAAGAACAGCAGAAGAGTGATATTAAATAAGAGCGATGATTTAAATTTTTCCATTTTCTTCTTCTTCTTCTTCTTCTACGTCGTTGTTACTTTATTACTATTATTATTATCGAAAAGAATCGCTCACACGTTATTTTCAGGGGTAATTTTTATTATTATTATTATTATTGGTAATTAATTGATGAAAGATTTATTATATAATAAAGAGTTATGAAAAATATAATAATCGGAAAATTTATAAAGTTGTTGAAGAAAAAAGTATGTAAAGCTCATAAACTTAAAACTTTTAACTTTATAAGTGTGAAAAGAAATGGCGCGCGAATAGTTTTTTTTTTTTTTTTATTTTGCTTATCATTTATTTTTTATTTATTTATTGAAAACAATCAATCAATAAATTAGTCAATTGTTGTCAGTTAATCAGTCAGTCAATCAATCAATCACGTTTACATTCGAGAATTTACGAAATTTAAAGACGAAAAAAATAAAAACAAATCAAATCAAAACAAATCAAAAGGAAAAAAAAAAAAAAAAAATTAATTTGTGCTTTAATAGTTAATTATTATTATTATCATTATTATTATTATTATTTTTTTTTATCATTGCAAAAAATTGTACATAACGCACGTTTCATAATTATCATCATCATCATCATCATCATTTTTTTCCATTTTTTTTTTTGTCGGCTTTTTTTTTGTGTGTGTGCTCTTTTAAGATGGCACGCCGCGTGAAAAGTTTTTGTTTTCTCTCTCTCTGTCTCTCTTTCTTTCTCTCTTTGTCTCTTTATAAAGTTAAGAGTTAAATGATAACGATAAGAATAAAAATAAATAAATAAATAAGAATTGAATTAAGGTACAATTTAAAAGTTTAAAATCCTAAAAAAATTTCACAGTTGATTGAATTATCAAAAGAAAGAAAGAATGGAAAATGGGGAAAATTGTTGCGAGAGAGTTTTTCCGATGCACCACGTGATGCACGTGCAAGTGTATAAAAAAAAAAAAAAAATGTATGTGTAAATGCGAAATGTTTTGTTTTTTTATTTTTATTTTTTTTTTAATTGTAATGTAATGAATATTATTTATTTATTTATTTTTTTTTTTTTTTATAAACAATTCGAAATTTTTTTTATAATTTTTTTCAACGTTTGTTTGGTTTTTGCAAAAATGAAAAAGGGTCAATCAACCAGTGAGAATTTTTTTAATTTTTTTTTTTTTTTGGGGGGGAGGGAAGGGGGCAAAAGTTGAGAAAAATGAATTTTTTTTTTTTTAGCGATGAAATAAAACTTTCTGATCGTGACACGTGTGATCACACGTGTTAATGTATTATTAATTTATTTTCTTATTATTATTATTTTAAAAAAAAAACATCCCTAAGAGAAATCAAGTCGTTGTTTGTTTGTTTTTTTTTTTTTTTTTTAAACGTATTATGTATCATCATTATTATTATTATTTATTATTTATGTATTTTTTGATTTAAATGAATGAATGTTACGTATTATTATTATTATCATCATTATGTTTTTCAATGAATTTCGATTGTAATTTTTTTTTTTTTATAATCATTATTATTTTTTTTTTTTTTTTTAATTGTAAATTTATTTATTCGGTATTCATTGTAATATATATATAATTTTTTTTTTTTTTTGAATTTTTGGTTTTTGTAAAAAAAAAATTTACAAGCGAATTAATAATTCTCATATTAATAAAAAAAAATAAAAATAATTAAGTTATTATTATTGATTTGTTAAAATGAAATATATTATATGTAAGTCAGGGCATTTTTGAAAAAATAATTATAATTTATATTTGAAAAAAAAAAATAAAGTTCAAATATTCAAAAATTATGGGATTTGTTTTTTTTTTTTTTTTTTTTTTCCCCGAGGATGATTGATGATGATGAAAATTTTTTTTTTTTTTTTTTAAATCCTTATATAAATTTTAAATTATTATTAAAAATAGTTTTGATTTGATGGGGGAAAAAAAAAAAAAAAAAAAAAAAAAACATTACCTTGATAATCATCTTGATCTGTTGTTTTTCAATTGAATGATAACCATACATTAACGTGATATTTAACTAATATGCGAAAGTGCTGCCACCTGCGAGCGATAGTGCTGCCACCTGTAAGCGACAGTGCTGCTCTCTATAAACAATATAGCCGCCATTTTTAAAAAAATTTAATATAATTGTCTTCTGCTAAGTGATTTTTTCTGTTTACAATAATAAACACTAGAGGGCAGAGTTGTAATCAAAACAAATTAGTAAATAAGAATTAATAACGGTTTTTTTTAATCTGTAGAAAATATTTTTAAAAAAATAGCGCCAAGAATAATTGATGTAAAAAAAAAAAAAAAAATTGCACTTTTCATACGGTAATTTAAAAAAAAATAAAATTATTATTATTATAATATACTTGTAATTAATTTACAGTTAAAAAGCTATAAAAAAAAAAAAATTAGTTCTCAAGAAGTAAAACGTTGAATTATATAAAAAAAAAAAAAACTAACCTTAATTGGTTAAAGTTTTTTTTTTTTTTTTTATTTTGTAAATGAAAAAAAATAAAAAATATTTTTATATTTTTTGTTTTAATCATAAAATCAAAAAAAAATTAATAAATTATGGGTATTTACATAATTATGTAATTGTAAATTTAATTAAATAATAAATAAATTCATTTAAAAATATATTAATTAATGATGTTATTATTAAATTTTCCTTTACCATCATCCTATTCCTCTTATCATTATTATTATTATTATTATTATTATTTTTGCTGTCTATTTAAACTTTGATTACGTACGAATTTTTTTTTTTTTTCAATGACAGAATTTATTTTTTAACGTGTGTTTAAAAATAAAAAAAAAAAAGAGTAAACATTTTGAGGTTTTCCCTTTTTTCATACGTCATGGCCAAGGATAAAATATATATTATTTAAAAAATATTAAATAGAAGGCGTTAAAATAAATAAATAAATAAATAAATAGTTTTTAAAAATGTATTTCGGGGCGTCATTCAAAATTAAATTAAAATTTTTTTTTTTTTTCACTTTCATTCCTTAAGGTTCGCCTTGACAAATGAACGTAAATAAAAAAAAAAAAATTAATTTTTTTTTTTTTTAATGCATTTAAAAATTTTTAATATATATATCCTTTATTCTTCCTCTTTTCATTATTATTATTATTATTATTTATAAATAATTGAATCGAAATCATTTTAAATGTAAAAAAGAAAAAAAATGACGTAATTTCAAATAAATTATCAAACGTGATTATTCCACTTTTAGTTAATCTTTTTTTAAATTCATTAAAAAAAAAAAGATTTTAAGCCTCTACCCTCCCCCCTCCCTCCCCCAACCACGTCAAGGTAGTGATAAAGATGAGATTTTCTCTCTCCCCCTCTCCACTTTTTTTTTAAACGTAAAATCAATTTTAAATAATAATAATGATTGATACCTTTCCGTTGTCAAAAAAAATTAATTTTCTTTTTACTAACATAATCAATCAATCAATCAATCAGTCAATCATTCATCAGGTAAATAAAACACGCATCGTTTGTTTTTGTTGTTGTTGTTATTGTTGTTGTTTATCATTTATTATTTAATTCGACAAAAACAAAAAACAAAAAATTGAAAATTGATATATAAAAATTGTTTGTTTGTTTGTTTGTAATTGTAATCCAAGTACTAACCAGAAGGCAACGTTTTAAATGGAACAAACAATAAAAACAAAATTTTTCGTATAAAAAAAAAATCATATCGATAATAATAATAATAATAATAATAATAATAATAATAATAATAATAATAATAAAGACAATAAAAAGAAAACAAAACAAATGATACGTTTTGAAACAAACACGTTACATAAATCGACATTTGAAAATCCGATGATAAAAACAAACAAACAACAAACGACCGAAAAAATAAAAAATAAAAAGTTGACTGAACTTTTTGTTTTAACGACCGATAAAAAAGTAATTTCGCGTTTGTAAATTAATAAAAATTATATTAATAAATAAATAAATAAATAAATAAACGTAATAAATAATTATTATTATTTAAAAAAAAAAAAAAAAAAAAAAAACGTCTGAAATAATATATTTTAAATATTTAAATTCGTTTGTCTGATGATTGATTGATTGATTGATTGATAAATTCAAAGATGATGATAACAATTTTGATGAAAGCCTTCAAAACAACAACAAACAAAAATTAATTTATGACGTCAAAATTTATTCGTAATTAATTAATAAATAAAAAATGAGAAGGGGGAGGGAAGGAGGGAGGCAGGGGGGTGCAAGGTTGATGATGGGTGGCACAACCTTCGATTCGATACTCCTCGTGCGCGTGTGTTTGTACATACAATCATGACAAAGCAAAATTTAAATTTAAATTTAAATTTAAAAAATTTAATTAATTTTTAATGTTTGTTGCGCCCTTTTACGGATTTTTCTTTTTTCTTTTTCTTTTAAAAAAAGAAAAAAATTAAATAAAGAAAAAAAATAACCGTAGAATTTTTCTTATCTAACAGTTATATAGTTGTCATTAACGGACTCGGAAAAAAAAAAAAAAAAAAATTTTCTTTCTGAACACAAAATACCTTACACAATCATCTTTTTTTTTTTTTTTACAACATAAACTGATAATTCTTATACACAAATTACCTGTGTGAAAAGGTAAATGACCATTTCATGAGTTTTTTTCTTATTTTTTTCCTTCCATTCGAGAAAGTAAATAAATATCTTTCTTCCTTTTTTCTTTTTTTCTCATGTGACAAAAGTTGAATTACATCAACACAAAAAAAAAAAAAGAAGTCTTTGTTCGATCAAATCGTATCAACTTTCCAATGAGAGAAAAGTCATTGATCCAATTCAGATAGGTGATAGATATTGTTTGTTGTTGTTTCGGTGGTAATCAGGTTTTTAAATTGTCTTCATTTTTTTGTTTTATTGGATGCTCCCTCTTTTACGTACTCCCTGTAAAAAAATCAATCAATATTCTATCCAATAATAATAATAATAAAACATCAACCTGTGTGTATGTGTGTGATTACTCTCAACGATACGAAAAGCAACAGGTTTTTTGTTTTTTTTGTTCGTATCGCGCCATTTTTTTTTTCTTTCTGTTGTTTCGAAAACTAGAAAGAAAAACTATTTTTTTTTTTTTTTAAGCGACAATGACGATGACGACTTTATCCCGTTCATTAAACTTTTATAGGAAAATTTGACGTCAACAGAGTTCATATATGGGAGCAGTGGTTCCCCACTAAAGTTTTTAAATCGCGTATTTTTAATAGCTCGTGTAATAACATAAACGTTGTTGTGTAACTAAATCTTTGCCTTTATACTATTCATTCTTTTCAATAAATTATTTTAAAGAGAAACAACAAAAAGGTTAAAAATAATAATGATGAAACCTTTTATTTCTTCCTTCCTTGAGACTTTTTTCTTTCGAAGGATTCGTTAACCTTCTTTGACATGATTAAAAATTGGATTTGAATTTAGACAATGCCTTTTTTTTAGGCATTTCAATAAGGAAAAGTGTTGTTCAAGTTTCGTCAAAACATTCTGATAATTCTCGATAATACTTTTGTACTAAACAAGAGAGAGAGAGAGAGAGAGACGCTAATGATTACGGGGTCACTTTAAACTTCTCACGAGACCCACGTTCGTTTCCCCCCTCCCTCCCCCCCGATTGGAAAAAAAAAGAAAAACTATTGTTTGTTATCGAAACAAACGTTAAACGAATTCGTTTATTGATGACAATAATAAAAATTCAGCTTTTGAAAAAAAAAAAAAAGGTTAAGGTATTGTTTATTGCGAATTTTTTAAAATTTTTAAATAATGATTTTTTCTATCTTTTTTTTTCTTTTCTAGATTTTTGTTTTATATAACATTTCAAGGATTCAAAGCTTATTGTTTAGTGACATCGAAATAGTTAATAACAATAATGCTACTTGATTCATCATCGTATATAGTAGTTAGTTTGTCTTATATCAAGATTTTGCGGTTCTGATTTCGCATAAAATATCAATTTGATAATGTTAATTATTATTCACCCACGGCCTTCGAGATAATAAATAAATTTTTATTTAGCCTTCGCGATCCTAAGAGATAGTACCGAAAAAAAAAAAGGTAATGATAATAATAGTAGTTTTTTAAAAAAAAAAAAAGAAAATCATCCTTTTAAAGCTTACGATTAAGATGAATCTTAATCGTAAAAAAAAAAAAAACCTGATTGACAAAAAAAACTTTGTTGGGGGGGGGTTTATTTATTATTAAAATAATTTATTTATTACTTGAGGGTAAAAACATGCACACGAGGTTTCCATTTTCTAATTGTTGACGATCTGCGTGTGTGTGCGTGCGTGTGTGTCCAGCGGGATTCCTGGCAACCGATACCAACCATTAAATCCTATGGAAAACCACTTAAAAACACGTTCTATCTCTCTCTCTTTCTCTCTCTCTCTCACGAGAGTATCCCTGAAAAAAAAAAAAAGAAGGAAAAAAAATGAAAATTTTTTATGGGTTTACACACCTCGCGGCGGTTTCATCAAAGTTCATTTTTATGGTCTCGTAACGATTTTTTTTTCTCAATTCAATCGCGTAATCGATCGATCGATTGATTTTTTGTAATAATAAAAAAAAAAAATTTTTTAATTTCTACAAGGAAAAAACAAAAAAAAAAAAAATTAAAACATGCACTTTCAACCAGTGTCAATGTCATTATTAAAATCTATTAATTATTATTATTATTACTATTTTCTCTCTCTCTCTCTCTCTTTCTCTCATTTTTTGTGTGCTGAAATTTGCGTACTACAACTATTACATCGAATATTTGTTTTATTATTATTATTATTATTATTATTAATTTCATTGAAATCGATTTTTAAAGATTATGTTGTTATCATTCACACACGTTATCAGGTCGTGTTTACGTTTTTCGAGTAGGGATTCATTAAATTAAATTTTCGAAACAACCACTTTAAAAATAAATAAATTTGTTGTAATAATTATCATTATTCCCGAAAATCGTTAATAATAATAAAAAATAACAATCGTATAAGGTAATTTATCATTCGATAAACAATAATAATAATGGTGATGAAAATTTATTTATTTATGTAAATAATTAATTGTTTTGTATAAGAAATAAAAATAATTATTCTCACGCATAAAAATAAATTATAAATTATAAGAGGTAATTTATATATAAATAATACAATTCCTTTTTTTTTTTATTTTATTATTTATTTATCATAACCGACATTGAACAACAAGGAGGTTCCTCCAATCCATCCAAGTTCCCTATATAAAAAAAAAACAAAGTAATTTCCATTTCAATTCATTACAAAAAAACATTGACAAGGTAAACATAAAACACAAAACACCCGTATTTGTATATCTATATATTCATAAATGAAGAATATTTTTTTTTTTTTTTTTATTTGAAGGTGATTTAAATAAAATTTCGATCAAGTAGGTGTTGTTGAAAAACAAAACAAAAAATAAAAACAAAGAGTGGCACGTTGTTGTTCTTCTCTCCTCATTATTATTATTATTATTATTATTATTATTTTTATTACAATCACAAGGAAATGAATCATTTATAACACAAAGAGCCCATATTTTTTTTTAAAAAATTATTTTATTTTATTTTTTTTATAAGAATGATTTCAATAACATATTTTAAACAAAATGATCGAATGGAAAGAAAGAAAGAGAAGAAAAAGAAACGAATTTGTTTGTTGTTTGTTTTTGTTTTGTTTTTTAATTAAAAATTAATCAGCTTCCACATGAAAATGAATCATTACAAGGCTAATTTATAATAACAGGTAATTGTGTTTTACGTAATTTCACAAACGGCAAAATTAATTATTAATTTTTTTTTTTTGGCGTCTGTTGTACAATTAATTGTTTTGTTAACAAAAAAAATTAAAAATTTATGCGTTCTGATAATTTTCAACGGTTTTTTATTTTCCAGTAAGAAAAAAAAAGAAAGAAAAATAAATTTAAAGGATTTAAATTGATCCCTTGAGTTTAAATTTTTCCACCGAAAAAAAAATATTTTTTTTTCTCTTACGTAATCAATACGAAATAACAAAAAAAAATTTCTCTTTTTGTTATATGCTGCTACTACTATTATTATTATTATTACTTTCGTTGCGAAAAAGAAAACAATATTAATAATAATATTAATAATAATGATCGCAAAAGAAAACGACGTCGTTTTCCTTAAAATAAAATTTATTGTTTGTAAAAATTTTCTAAATTATTTTTTCATCATTATTATCATCATCATCGTTTACATCCATAACAATTTTCACCCACAACAACAACAACAACAAAAACCTTTTCTACGTAGAAAAATGATATTTAAAAAAAAATAAGAAAAAGAAGAAAAACAGGAATAATTATTTATTTATTTATTTATTTTTCACTTTTAAAACCTAGAAATAAACGCATAAAAATTTTTTACCCACACATAAAATCTTTTTATAAACTTTCTCTTTTTTTATTTTTTAATAGGGAGTCACGTGATGAATAACAAATCACTTTTCATTCAGCTGGAAAAGAGAGAGAGAGAGAGAGAGAGAGAGAGAAAAAAAGCTCAGGCGTTTAAAATCCGACTCGTAGTCCCTGACTGGTTTTCGAGTTAAAACAAACAAACAAACAAACAAACAACCTACAACACCAACTCATCATAATATAGAAAAAAAAAAAAAAAAAAATTATTTAAACCGGTTTTAAAGATGATTTCTGGAACCGAGCCTGAAAACATGAGAAATTTTTTTTTTCTAATGTGTGTGTGTGTGCGTGGGTACAATAAAAACTGGAACAATTATATTATACGTTTAAAATTTGCATCATTTTCTTCATCGTGGAAAACCTAAATAAAATTTATAAATAAGGTACAATTTTTTTACAAGAACGCAGACGACGACGACAAATAAAAATCTTCTCCTTGATACCTATAATTACCTTCGGAAAAAAAACTTCCAATGTCGGTTTGTTTTGTTTCCCCCGACTCCCCACTTCCTCCCTACCCCTCCTTACCCCCCCCTCTCTCTCTCTCCTTTTATTTTAACGACTATTATTTAATATTCTTGGCAACAATGAAACAAAAGAACATCGAGACAATTCGAATTATAAATTTAAGCGATTTTATTATCGTCCGTGCAAATAATAATAATAATAATAATAATAATATAAATTATAATATTCTTAAAATAAAATAAAAATAAAACTTGAAAGAAAGTCCAAAGGCTTATTTTATCAGAGCGAGTGAGTGAAAGTTTCTCACAATGTAAACAAAAATATAAATATATAAATTTTTTTTTTTATTTCTTTCTTTTGTATTGCACGCTAAAATTAAAATAAATAAATAAATAAATAAAAATCAAAGTTCATAATTCAATGTCACAAATATGTGATAAAACTTTAAGTCATCACATAAGCATAAACTTTATTCTTCCTTTAAAAAAGAAGAAGAACAAGAAAAGAAATCGTAACAATAATTATAATTGAATTATCTTAGCATTAATTAAAGAAGGTCACACACGCACGTGCATGAACACAATACACGTAAATACGCACGTATACGTCGTGTAATAAAATAATAAAGAAAAAACCGAATGAAATCACTCAATGAAAACCATTGTGGATAATTTTCATTTGATTTTCCATTTCGTTTCATTCGATCATCGATCCGATCGATCCGATCAATCGATCGATCTATCGATTATTTAATTAATTGTACGAAATTCTAATGCGGAAAACCTCTTAATCGTCACGTTTTTCATTTTCAACTGTCAAAAAAAGAAAAGAAAACTCATTGCGTCACGTTCGAAAAGTATTTGACTTATTTGTCGATATTTTCCTCTTTGACTTATCATTTATTTGATTCTCGTTAAAAATTTCTCCGGAAAACGAAAGAAGTTAAACTTAAACTCCCCCCGAGGGTGAAAATTTTTATAATTAAATAAATTAATATGAAAGAAACAAAAACGCCGGAAGGAAAAACAAACGTGAAATTTTTCAGCGTGTAAAAACCAAGAAAAACGTCACTTTTTTTTCTTACGTAAAGTTTTTATTCATAATGATTTCAAAATTTGTTTAAATGTCCCTACCCCCTCCCCCTCGCAATTAGAACTCGTAATAATACCCATCGTTATTATTATCATCATCATCTTAAATTAATCATTTTGAGGAATTGATTCAAATTGAAGGAAGGAAGACATTTTGATTTTTTTAAACTGATATAAGATTATCAATAATATAAAACGTAAATTACACGTTTAAATTTACGTGTAAGGTAAAGTAGGGCGGTATGCCAGTTGCCTGTACAAATACAAACACGAGCCTTTTTTTTTTTTTTTTAAGTAAATGAAATTACAGCTGACTTAATAATATTTACCACCATTACATTCGAAGACCTCATTTGGCAAAATCTCACAGATCGTTTCGCATTGTATAATAATGATAATAATATTTTTCGTTTAAATGATTAGCGAGAATGATGATTAAGATGATGATCGTGGTACTAGTAGTAGTAGTAGTAGTGATGCACTAAGAGTAATCGTCACAAACGTGAAAGTTTAAGAAATTTTCTATACTTAATGATGGTGAATAATCTTTTCGAAGAAAATGAATAATGATGATAAAAAGAAAAATAAAATAAATTCATCGAAATAAAAGAGAATAAAAATTCGAGAAAAATATATATTTTCTTATTATTTCCTCCCTCTCCCCCCTACCCCCGAGGAAACGATTTAATATTTAGCAAAATATTAACCAATGTTCAAGGTCTCTTTTTTTTTACAACAAAAAAATCACTTTCGTTTTTTTTTTTTTTT
>NW_002986991.1:476736-478726 GCF_000006295.1 Pediculus humanus corporis
TAAAAATAATAATAATAATACCATTCAAGTATCAAATAAATATTATTAAAAAAAAATAATAATAATAAAAATAAAATAAATTTTCAAAAACATGGAGACTAAATTTACCAAACTTTTATAAAATTAACCCCTTTATTTAAAAAAAAGACAACCATTTTTTTTTTTTAAATATGGCGATTGTTTTTTAAATAATTTTCCTCGCTACTATAAAAAAAAAATACGAAATTTATTAGGAAACAACAAACAACAAACAAAAACAATTTGCAACTCAATCCTTGCCTACATATATATATATATATAGAAATAAAAAAAAAAAAAAAAATTAAACCTTTTGAGTTCTTCCTTAAAAAAAAAAAAATTGCCGACAAATCAATCAATCAATTATTATTATTATTATCATTATTATTATTATTACTACTCTCTTTCGAAGCGGCATTTAATTAATGCAATATTTTCCCAATTCGTAATTTTCTTTTTTCTTTTTTTTTTTTTTGATAAAACGCATTACATCATGATTATAACAAAAACCGTTTTAAGATTATGATAAGAATAACAGGAAATATTATTATTATTATCAAAGCAATTATAAATAAATAAATTTTTAGGTATCTTTAGTCATTAAAAATAAA
Organism: Pediculus humanus corporis; assembly: GCF_000006295.1. Lineage (NCBI taxonomy): Eukaryota > Metazoa > Arthropoda > Insecta > Psocodea > Pediculidae > Pediculus > Pediculus humanus. The sequence goes on from NW_002986991.1 coordinate 477,366, forward strand.
TAATACAAATGATAAAAAAAAAAAAAAAAACAAATTATAATTAACTTTTACGAATCGGTTTTACTATTATTATTATTATATCGATGCAAATCTACCTGTTACCATAGAATATTATGGAAATCTTTGAATCGTCTTATGGAAAAAGAGGGAGGTAGGGAGGAAGGGGGGGACCAGAAGTAAATAAGGAGACAAAGCCAAGAAAAAAAGGAAAAAAATTTTAATTTGAGCGAGTGGGAGAAAATTGGAAAGAATTCATTTTCATTCATAGCAATGTCACACATGGCGAGAAAACTAAGGTGAAATGCACTTTTCTTAGAAAAAAAAAATAAAATAAGAGCCTGTGTGCGTGCGTACGTGCGTGAGTGTGCGTATATATAAATAATTATTATTATTAAACAAGTTAAGTTTGTTTTCGGTCACTCGCTCAAAAAAAAAAAAAAGTTTAATTTTAATGCTGACGCGCGAACGTAAAACTTTTAATGATCCCCCTCCTTCCCTTCCCCCCCCCCATAAATGAAACAAACAAATAAATTTAAGGGAAAACAAACGATAAACAACAAACAAAGATGCGAAAACAAAAAAAAACATAACCACGTGACAATTTTAATTATTTACCCGGTAAAAGCCAAAACAAAAACTAAAGAAATTATTATTATTATTATTATTATTTTAATGAATTTTCTTTCCTTTTTCTACGATCAATCCTTCGAGAATGTTCCTTACTACGGTTTTGATTTCAATGAAAATAAATTAATTATAATTTTATAAAAGAAAAAAAAAATATTATATTATTTTATTGTAATAATGTAGAAAAAAAAAAGAAAAAAAAAAAAGAAAAACGTGATTTCTGTGCAGTTAGCTCATCATCATCATCATCATTTTGCTTTTGTTTTGTTTTTTTCTTTCCTTTTTTTTTTTTTTTTTGTTCAAGTAATTATCGAAAGCTACTGCTCGGTCATTTACAATGTAAAACCATGAAGCGTATTTAACAAACTGAAGAAAACAAATTACACAAAAATATGGTACCAAAATAATAATAATAATAATAATACAAAAGAAAAAAACAACAAAAAGGTTCAAAAGTTTAAGTTTTTTTTTTTTTTTTTTAAGAAAATCAAAAGCACAATTTTTTTTTTTTTTTTTACGGGTTTTGTGCTTTTTGACAGTTGAGCTTTTTTTCTATGACGGTTTTCTATGAAATAAAGAAATTTTTCTTTTTTTCTTTTCTTTTTTTTTTTTCTTTTTTATTATTTTATTATTTTTTGTACTTTACTTTTTTGAATTCTATTTAATGAGAACTTGCATTTATTTATTTATATATATGCGCGCGCATGTGTGCACATATGTATATATGTATGTAT
>NW_002986991.1:479894-487781 GCF_000006295.1 Pediculus humanus corporis
CTCGTGTTGTAATCTATTATTGTGTTCTCGGGTTTCACGTACGAATCGTATACGATTCGACCGTCCGCAGCGACCACCGTGACTTTGGCCAGTTCTAATCCCTGTGTCGTGTAACACATTTCGCAGTCCACGGAATAAACGCCGAAACCCGTTTTCCGGCACGATTTAACAAGATTTCGTTTTTTCGAGAGGTTTATTCACTCCGGCTGACACGCCTTTCCAAACGTGCAATTTCGCCGTCGAACACCCTTTTGAATTTTTTTTACCCTTACAACAACTAAATTCACTTTTGACGAAAACGACACCGTTCGAACTCGTACCGTACACTTTTTGAAGTTTTCCCCAATGATAAATACATTTTTCTCGCGTTAAATACTCTCCGTCTTTCAATACGAAAAATCCCCGGTCGCAACGTGCACATTTTTTCTCATCACTTCCCGTTTGATACCTTTTTAATATTTCCGTTATTACCACTTGCTGAGTCTCGACATCTTTATCACTGTTTTTATCGTCTGCCAAATCCGAATCGACCGATCTGTCTTCTTCGGATTTATCACTTTCACTACTTTCTAAAAAATCACCACCCATCATCGTATTATTTTGTTCCGGAGAATGATTCATCATATTGTACTCCCCAATAAAATCGGTATAATTATTATTATTATTATTTCTTTTCGAAACAAACGATGATATGTTGTCACAGGACGGTACAAATTCTCTTGCGTTCACGTCGAATAAATGAGTTTGACGAGGTAATTCAATTTGATCGACTACGTCACTTTTAGGCGAACCACAACTTTTATAAATAATTGCACGACCCGGATAAAGAGAGCTTTCGATGGGATACCCCAAAACCATCGCTTGCTCGGGAGTTAATAAATAATTTCTCAACAAGGAATAAATTTCACTTTCATCCACGTTTAATTTATTTATGTGTCGTAGAGTGGTTGAGGAACTCCATTTTTTCGAATGAAAACTCTCCGACGATCTTTTCGACGTCTTCCTCGTCATTTTTTTCAATACCGGAGAATTATTATCTTCTTTACGGATTTTATTTTTCTTTTGCCTTCTACTGAGTAACACTTTCGATGGAGCGATGGCGTTTTCTTTATTACCCTCGGAAACGCTGCTGTTTTCACTTTCGTCTCCTCCGCCTGGATCTGGTACGTCGGTTTCTTCTGCACACCCCAAAAAAAGGGAATCAAACATTACTTCAAATTTTTTATTATAAATATATACTTATGTAATGTAAATGAAGGGAGTTGGGATAACGATAACCTTTCGATTCCTTTGAAACCTTTTAAATTGAATTTAAAACCCCCCCCCTCCCAAATTTTGAAAATTTATTTGGAAATTCTTATTAGAAAAAACAACCAACTTTCTTTTCCTCTCTCTCTCTTTCTCATTACAAAATTTAAAAGGTAGAATAACCCAATTTGAAAATAATAACGTAGGAAAGTGTTTTTGTTTCTATATTTATATTTTTCGATGAACCCTTTTGAATTTTTACTAAAAGCAAACTAGGAAGTGGTTAGGGGGTTGGGTTAAAGAAATAAACAGGGAAAGAAAAACAATAATCACGTTTTTCTATTTTATTTGACCCCAACGGGGGCTACAAGTAGGGGTAATACATTTTTTTTTTTTTTTTTTTTTGCGTTCCCTATCCAAAAATAAAATAAGGTTAACTGTAATTGATTTTCTTTTTTTAAAAAAAACTCGCGAATGAGTTATCAAATACGTAAAAAAAATAAAATAAAATAGAAAGCTTATGATAATTTGATTATAATCGTTATTAATCTTTTGACAAAAAAAAAAAAATTAATCACGAACAACCCAAAATTCACTATCGAAAAAAAAAAAGTTGACAAAAATCGCAAGTTTTAAATTTCATCATCACATGACAATGAAAGTTTTAAATCTAATAAAAAAGAGATAGTACAGGTAATGGTATGAAAAAAAAAGTTAACAAAAAAGAAAAAAGACAACCTTAATACAATAATTTTGTTTGTTTGTTTGTTAGCCATTTGTAAACCTTATGTATGAGTCATTTACGCGTAAATAACAAAAACCCAAAATTTGCCACCATTTATTTTGCGTCCATTGTTTACAAATTAATACCCGATTAAAAATAAAATTTAAAAATTTAAATTCGTATATAATAATAATAAAATAAATCCCGACTACTATTCGATTGCTCAATTAATGGTTGAAACCTTGATGAAATAAGACGACTCATGACTCATTTTACAAATTCATATTGTTTGACTAATTCTTATTTTTTTTTTTTTTATTAAAAAAGAAACACTATTGAATATTATTTATTATTATTATTATCTTAAATATTAGATAGCCTTTGGAATCATCGACTTTCTTTTATTAAAAAGAAATGAAAAATATTATTAATAATAAGCTATAAATAAATTGCCTCGGAAAATTCATAAACGTTTCCCTTATGTTTTTTTTTATGTACATAAACATAAACAAGTTTAATAAAAAGTAGATTAAGAGCTTGCTCACGTAGTCAGTCTCAGTAACTATACTAAATACAAACTTGTTATATAATAAAGAAGAATTACATGTTTTTTTTTTCCAACTGGTTGTTTTTTTGTATACAAGAAGAAATAATTATGTTAAAAGAGTTACATAGGTTTAAAGAATAAAGAAAGATATAATAATAATAATAATAATTTCAGGAAGAATACAAAAAAAAAAAAAAAAATTAAAAAGAATATTTTATTTTACGTAACATTTTCTTTTTTTTTTTTGCAAACTGACAGATTACAATACATTGAAATGAAAGAATGAAAAAAAATTAATGATGATGGCAATAATTATAAAGTAAAACATTCATACGATTACAAAATAATAATAATAATAATAATAAATAAATAAATGGAACACGTAAATAATGATATTTGCTTATGCTATGCGAGCCTTGATCAGCAAAAATGAAGGAAAATAAAAATTTTTTTTTACATTGAATAGTGTTATACTTTTATGAATGACTAAAATTAGATTATACTCGGTCTAAAATTAGTAAAAGTCCAAAAAATTGTTGACAAAAATGATTATTTTCGCTACCTAAAATCGGGTAGTAGTAGTAGTAGTATCGGTTTTATATTTAAATAATAATAATAATAATAATTTTTTTTTCGTGTCAGGCTAGAAGAATAAATCGTGTGTTGTATAAAAGTAGTCCTTCATACCTATTTGGTAGTCGAATGGCGAAACTTTTTTTTTTTTTTTTTTTTTTGTTTTGTTTTCTCTAACATTTGTTTGCTAATTCGGTTTAAATTTATAATCAAACGTGAAAATGAAATTAGCATGGAAAAGAAGAAAAAGAAGAAGAAGAAGAAAAAAAAAAAAACTTTCACTTGTTGTGTATTTTTTTTTTGTGCACAGACCAATAAATAATGATACTAAATTTTTTTTTGTTAAGTATTGGACAAATGTTTAGAATAATCGAAAAGACACCCAACGCATAAAAGCCTTTATTGAAGGTCGATATTAATAAATAATCTATTAACTGTCAGAAAAAAAAAGTTAAAACTCAATAAAATAAAATAAAGAGAGCAAACGTTACTTTTTGGTATTGAAAAAACAATTGTCATTATTATTATTATTATTTAAAAAAAAAAAAAACATTCATTAATTTATTTTTTATATAAAATTTTGATGGTTTTTTTTTTTTTGCACGATTAGAAAACGAAACCATCAAAAAATAATTAATTAATTAATTTATTTATTTATTATTTTACATAATGACATGACTAAACTTTATGAAAATTTATTAAATATATGGTAAAAACAATGAAAGAAAAGATATGATTATTATTATTATTATTATTAACCTTTATAATTAAAGACAATGTTCAATTTTTTTTTTTTTTTTCTTTCACAAAACACATCGACAAGACCAAAGGTACATAGGAAAAGTTTGTAAAATGAGATTGTTAAAATTTTTTTTTGTTTTGTTTTGTTTTGTAAACCAAACAATGAAAAAAAAAAAAAAAATTATCAAGGTGATGTAAACGATGCTCAACCTTACGCAAATATGAGTAAAGTAAAAATAATTTATTAAATCATCACTTCCTTTTTAAACGTATAACTAACTGATTGTACCTTGACACACAGGTACTACTACCGTAAGAGTAGTAGTAGTAGTATTAGTAGTTTAAAACATATAATTTATAAGAATTATACGTCAATGCATTTTTTTTTTTTTTTTTTTTGAAAATTTTCAATTCATTTTTCCAATTAAATAATTTTTAATGGAATATTACAATAAATAAATAAATAAATAAATATGAGAAAATTTAAATAAGTTTTTCTTTTAAAACTTTTTTTTTTTTTTTTTCTTAAAATTTATTTATATTCTAAAACACACACACATTTATTATTTTAAACTACTTATATTTTACTTTCTAATTAAACTCAAATATAAATTTTTTTTTTTTTATTACGGGAAACTTTTTATTTTAAATAAATGTTGTGTAAAAATAAATAAATAAATAAATAAAACGAACTTGTTTTGTTGAAAAGTTCAAGTTTATAATTTCTCCTAAACCAGTTAAATACAAGACCGAATGCAAAACATGCAATGCTTTTAATTTATACAAAAAAAATTTTTTTAAAAATAAATAACAAGTTACTTTTCTACAATTTAATAATAATAATAATAATAATAATAATTCATTTTTTTTATACGCCTAAAATTTTCCTTTAATTACAAATAGTACATACATACATAAACGTTTAAATGTTTTTTAAAAAGGGGTAATTAATTAAATTAGTAAAAAGTAATTCCGAGTATTATTTTCATTAAAAATTGAAAGAAATGAAGAAATTTAAAAGTGGTAAATTGTACATAAGCTATTGTTAATGTGGAGTTTTTCAATTTTTATATTAATCACTGCTAAAGTATATTTTAAATTATTTTTAAAAAAAAAAAGGAAAGAAATTAGTAATTCGTATGTTACAACGAAATGTAATAGAATGTGCTGGAAATTTTGTTTTTTAAGAAAAACAAATCGAAAAGCGAGAAAAGCAAGATTTAAAATACTTAAAAACCATTTTTTTAAATAATTCAATTAATTAGATTTTAAAGGATTTGTTGCAGATTATTATTTAATTATATACACACATTTATTAAATGTAAATAACTGATAAATGAATCTGTCGAAAGATGCGAATGTAAAACAAAGCTTCATTTAAACATATTAACGTCTAATTTTTTGTTTTATTATTATTATGTCAGTTAACGAATTATATTATAAGATTTGATACAAACTTACCTATTGTACAAGTAACTAAACTTTTGCCATTAAAATCAATTTCCATATCTAAGATGCTGGAGCTTTTGATATTTTGGGATGTTAACAGCCACTGATTATTATTTGACTGTTTTCCATCACCATCTTGATTATCTTCAACCTTTTCTTTATCCCTAAATATGTTGGTTAGTGACTGGTGAGATTTTTTTGAATCATCAATTAAAGAATCTAAAACAAAATTAATAATAATAAGTAAAAATTGAATGAAAAAAAAAATAATAATAAAGGAAATTATTATTTTTATTTAAAAAGGCAAATTCAAATTTTATTATATTATAACTATTTGGTTAACTGTTAACTGAGTATTTAAAAAGAATACTTGTGAATAAAAGTTAAAAAAATCAGAGTTAAAAAATAAATAATAATGAAATTGAGTACATAACCTAAAACTTTATACACAAAATCAACATCGAAATTATTTAACATAACTTATAATTACATATAAAATAAATTACATTAAAAAAAAATATTAAAAGACAACCATTTTTGACTAACCGTAAAACGAAAATTTTAAAAACTTCTTACTTTTACTTTTTTCTTTTTTTTGAATATCTACATTTAAAACATTTGAAATAGTAATAATAATCCAAATAAAAAGACAGACAACGACAGCCGCACCAGCCACTGAGGAAATAATAAAACTGGGGAAATTCACAAAACCGTCCGCCATTTTAGTTCTACTTCATTATAATCACCTTCCTTTTTCTTTATTATGGCGGGAATATTTTACATCTAAATAACCTTAAATTAAATTTTTTTTTTTTTTTTTGAAAAAAAAAAATTTAATCAAAGTTTAAATTAAAACATTTTGATTAAAAAACTTTTAATAAATTTAAATTTAAAAAAAAAAATATTCAAGTGTAATACTTATTAAAAATTAACAATCAAGTCATGTTGAAAACAAACCTACACTAGTTTTATGTGACTGAAATCGCTTTTGTAGTATTAACAGGCTCATCATTTTTAACCCTACCATCGTTCATTCGTCCCTCCTTTCACATATTTACCTCAAAACAACTTTCTTTTAATAATAATAATAATAATAACACATTCGCACAATAATTCAGAAATCTTTTACTCTCTTTTGAAAGGTAATTAATTTTTAAATATCACTATTTTTTCTGTATCCTTTCTTAACAAGTAATGTATTTTTTTTACTACTACTACAGTGCATAAATAATAAATATAAAAATGTTCATTTAATTAAATTTTTTGTATTTAAAAATTGAAACAAATAATAATAAGTAAAAATCTTGTGGTTTTTTTTTATATATATTCAATTTTTTTTTTTTTTTTGTTTTTGAATAAATTGTACCTTTATATATATACAAGATTTTTTTTCTTCTCTTTTTTCAAGTGATTCAAAATGTTTAAAAATTCTCAAGTGATTTTAATATTAATAAATTTAAATGACAATTTAAAAAAAATTTTTTTTTTTTGTGTCGAAATTGAAAACTTGACATATAATTTTTAATTAATAATAATCATTTTCACATTTTTGGTGGACCTGTTCGAATATCCCATTCAGGTTGGGCACTCGATGATACTGCCATATACAAAAGTGCACCTCGTCCAGGTATCATTTTAGCAGAAACATATGATCTGTTATCTTTAGACCAGTGCGATGTTACTTTTCCACCAGTATTCAAAACTTCTTTTTGAAGATATTTTATTGGATCAGACATGAATTCCTGTGTTGAAAAAGGAAATGTTAAATTTGAAAAAAAAAAACAAAAATTTCTACATAATATTTTATTACCTTTAATGAAATATTAATAATAATAATAATATCATTAACTTAAATTTTAACAAACCTCATTTTCTATAGGACAAGTACAAGTGATTGTTTTTTTCGCTTCTACATTTAATTGATTTTCCAATACCTGAAGGAAATACTTAAAAAATGAATTTCTGTTTCTCTTAACAAGGGGATCATCAGATTTTAAACCGGTTAATACGCTTATATATTTTATTGCTACCGATCTATCTAAATAATTATAAAAAAAAATTAATTTATTAATGATATGATTAAGTGAGAATTGAATTTCATGAGAATTTGAAAAAATGCAAGTAAGGTCTCATAATAATAATGATAAATAGAATGTAATCTTACCCTGTTTATCTTTAATTTTTGTTATAAATTTTCTCGCCAAATTTAATTGATTTTCAAACTCTTTATCTAAATTTAGAAAAGCCATGTGTTTTATTTATATAAAATAATTTTCCTTTTTTTTTTTTTATCAAACTAACCAAATGTAAAAAAAAAAAAAAAAAAAAAAAACAAACATTTATATTTATTTGATTTGAAATTTTTCGAGTCTTCTGCTTATATCTGGGATCCTTTTTTTTTTTATTGAAACACCCTTCATTGTAAAAAAAAAAAAAAATAAATTTAAATAAAATACATTTTTAACTTTTTTTTTTTTTTTAAAAAAATTAATTTATTTAAATTTTCAAAAAATTGACATTCATTTAAATTAATTTTTTATTTTAAAGAATAAATAAAATTCCTCCATTTTTCTTACACTTATTTATGCGTTTATTGTTATTTATT
>NW_002986991.1:488117-508008 GCF_000006295.1 Pediculus humanus corporis
AAATTAAATAAAATAAAAAAAATTTTAAAAATGATATTTTTCTTATAAATTAAAAATATAAACTTAATGTAACATCATTTTGTACATTAAAGTAAATAATTATAACTTAATTTTTTTAACGGTTCGTTAAAAAAATAATTACTAGTTTAAAAAAGTAATTAAAAATTATTTAATTATGTACATTTTTTAAAAAAAAAAAAACCGAATTCAAACTTTCTAACCCAAAAGCTTTCGAAAATCGGCATTGTTCATTTTTTTACATTCATTACTACTATTTGGAACGGGTGATGCGAGAGAGAGATTTGCAAATGATTCCGTTGCTGTGCTATTGGGTTTATTAACACTGAGTGCTCGGGGAAGAAAAGAAATTTGAGTTTTACTCCTCCCCCGTGGACCCATTTCTTTGGGTCCTCCACCTAAAGAAACGACTCCCTTGTTTTGTTGCAATAATGACGTTTCACCTTTTCTTTCCGGTGGATTACTGATGGCCACTGAAATTTGTTTATTTTCTATTGTGGTTCCGTCGGTTGAAAGTACCGCTTGAGCAGCTGATGCCTAGAAAAAAAAAAAAAAAATTATCGTGACGATTTACATATAAAAAGGTAGGTACGACCGTTATTTAAAATGTGATCAACACTTACTTCGTCTTCGAATTCAACGTATGCTAAACCTTTCGAATGTCCGTTCCTGTACGTGACTAATCGAACATCTTTAAGACTGCCAAATTTCGAAAAGAGTGTTTTTAAATCCTCGACCGTCGTTGAAAATGGCAATCCTCGAACGAATAATTTATTTTTTTCCATTCCTGAACTATATTTGAATCCGCCACTCCTTGTTTCTTTATCCGGATCGCATTTCGATACAAACATCGGCCTTCCATTAATTAATTCCCGGTCTTTTTTCAATGCGCGCGCAGCCTCAACCTTAACGTCAGCAAATGTATTTTTACGTTATGGCAAATCGTTTTTTTGTGCATTTTAAAAATGTCTTACCGATTTTTCAAATTCGACGTAACAATATCCTTTTGAACGACCTTTATAATCTCTAACCAATCTTAAATCCGTTATTTCTCCGCAACAAGAAAATGTTTCTCTAATTACGTCTTCTTCGGTCGTGAAATCTAAATTACTAACAAAAACCGTTCTGTGATCTTTGGAAGATTGGTGAACGACGGTTTCTCCGTGAGCTTTAAAATATAAAAATTTATGACGTCATTAATTTGTTTTAAAAATGGATTAAAAAAAAAAAATCCAGGTACGTGTACTACCTGTTTTTGATTCTCCTCTTAATAATTTGTCAATAAAATCATTTTTATTATTTGACTCTTCTTCTTCTTCGTTTTCTTTACTTTTTTTTTTAGGACTACCGTTGTTCGTTTCTTCCTCTTCGTGTTTTCTTTTAAAATTCGATATTTTTTTGTCTTTATATTCAATTTTAGACATATTTTTATTTTGTTCATTTTTTTTTGACGAACCAGAGAATTTAACCTTTTTTTTTTGTTGATCGTAAATAATATTCTCCGTTGAATTTTCAGCTGCTAGCTTTTCACGTTTGTCGTTTATTTCGGTTAATTTAATTGAAATTTTTTTCGTGCAATTTTCCATTGACTCCAGAGTTCCTTCATCTCGTTCGTAATTTAACCAAGAATTGGCAATAACTTCTGGCCAATCGTTAGTTCCTTGAAGAGCTCTTGGAAATAATTTTCGTAAGTGTTTCGAATCTCCGAATGCTCTTTAAAAGAAAACGTTAAAAAAAAAATTTCTTTCTCTTAAATCTTAATAAAAAAACCTTTTTTTTTTAAAAAAATTTAATTTGAAAAAATTTTTTCGTATTGATTAATTTGAATTCTCTTTACCTTTCTAAATGAATATATTCTAGCCACATGTCGGATGTTTTGCATTTTTCATCAGATAAAATTACGTTCCAAAGTTCCCTGGATTTATCCATGTTTTTACAATAAATTGCTTCTATTCTTGCCCAAAATTGACCTACAGAATATCCCGGATCGGCATCTGGCACTTGGTACAAAAAAAAAAAAGACATAATTTAACAATGAAGATGTGTGTAATTTTAAAAACGGATATGAATAAGTAAAATTACTTTGAAATAAAAAATCCAAAGCCTTGGAAAAACCTGCTCTTAATTCTTTAAGTCTTTTTTCTTCCTCTTCTTGATTTTCTGAAACATCAAAACGCCTTCGAAGATATTCTAAATAAGTTAACCATATATCTCTAAAATCTGTAGCTGTTTGAAGGCCTGAATTAAAAGCATCCTCTACCACATCTAAAAAAAATAAAATTGTAAATAAAAATAAATTATTGTCGATTTTGAAGAAAATAAAATATCACCTGTCAATGCCTACCTGTAATATCTTTATGAGTTTTTTTATATTTTTCTAAACATTTTATATAAACTTGATAGATTTTACAACACCAAGGACAATTTCTCACTGCTCTTTTGCATATTTTAAATAGGACATCGGGAATTTGAAGAACTCCATCGACATAATTTATATATTCTAACCACATTTCTTCATTTAAACAATTCTCGCATAAAAATCTCTCATATAAAAATTGAACTCTTACAGGAGATCCTTCTTTAGATTTTTCATACTCTATATAATTTTTCCAAACATCGAGTAAGTCTTCCGATTTAGAAATCTAAACGATTAATTTTATTAATACTTACAAAAATAAGTCGAAAAAAAAAAAATTTTATTATTATTAACTTTATTTACCAAAGCTTCTTCATATTTTATTATTTTATTTAATTTTTCTTTGGTCTTAATGTAGATACTTTCTACAACAGATTTATCTATGATTTTTTCTGAGAACAAACTTTCATTTTCTTCTAACCAACAATTGAAAGCTTCAAAAGTTTGTTCCATATTTAAAAGCGGACAAGAAAGTTGTCTTTTGTATAAATTTGCAATTACTTTAACCTTATTATAATATTCTACATTATTGTCTTTCTAAAAACAAATTTAATATAATTATTATTAATAAATAATTATTTATGTGTATCAAACCAGTAAGTAAGAGTTTGAATTTACTGAAATAGATTTTAAAATTGATTTTTCATAATCGATGTAACTTTTCCACAATTTTGAACCTTGCGTAACATGTAATCCTGCCGCTGTTAATCCTTCTTCAAAAACATTTTTGATAAAAGTGGCATCAATTGAATTTTCTTCACTGTGAAATGAAATACAAAAAGTAGTGTATTGAAGCCAAAGTTCTACAGCTAAAAAAAGTATAAAATAAAAAATCTTTTTGATTTTGAATTTTTCCAATATTGATTAAATAAGTTCTCGATTAATAACTAAAAAATAATTGTTAGAAATATTTAATTACAAAGATAATCTTTCACTGCACTTTTAAAAAGATTAATAATTTCTTTTTTCTCTTCGCATGACACAGCTATATTTATTTCATCCTGAATCCAATCAATCCATAACTCTGGTGACAAAGGAAATTGACTCGCCATTCTTTTTCTAACACATCTCAACCGATCCAAATCACCCAAATCTTTAAATGTTTTTATTAAATCCAAATAAGGTTGATAAGCAAATTTATTTTCTGCTATCTGTAAAAACAAAAAAAAAAAAATACAATTTTACTATCCTTAGACATATAAAATCAAGTATTTATTTAAATATATATAATCAAATAAAACTAATAAAAACAATAAGAACTTGGTGAATATGAAAATATTTAAACTTTTTGGACCGGCAATAATGCTGGGTTAAAAGATAATTAAAAGTGTTTGGTAAATAAAATGAATCGTTATATACCATATTTTCTAAATTATTCACTTGAAGTTCTAATAATTTTTCTTCATTATCCGATTCATCTGAATCGATTTCTTCATCATTTAAAAGTTCTTCTGATGATTCAGCCATTTATTATTTAACCAGAAACTTTTTTTCTATAGCTGTAAAAATTAAATTGATGTGTATATAATGTTATAAACATACAGCAGAATGAGCAACGCTTAGAACCTTTTTTTTTTTCCTTTGAAACAAGACGATGGCAATTTTTAAGTCTCACAAATAAACGTTAACATTATCAATATTAGTGCGATATTATTACACGAAAATGGTTTGTTCAACAAAAAAAAATGAAGAGAATTTAAAATTTTCTAAACCCAGTTTAAAATATCTTACTCATTCTTACGGAGTTCCTTTAGACATTCAAAATGAGGTAAGTAACCTAACCTTAAAATTTTTTATTAAATGTTTACCGATTTTAAATTTGTTTTAAAATTTTGAATTTTACATTTAGTTTTTACAAACACTTGGAAAGCCTCATGTGGATTCATTTAATCTTTTGATTGACAAAGGGTTAAATTTAATATGTAAAAATTTAATTCCCATTCATTTTTCTGTTGGTTCTGACCGTTACACAGTACAAATTGAGGTAAGTAATTAAATAAATTTTGTTTTTTTTTTTTTTTTTTTTTTTTTAAATTTCTTAAATACCAATTAATTTTTTTTTTTTTGTTTTGTTTTTAGAATCTTAGATTATTATATCCAGTAATGCCAGATGGTTCGTTTGCATTAAAAACTCAGAAAATTTTTCCTTGCGAGTGTAGGCAAAGAGCCTCTACTTATAGTGGTAATTTATTTGGTAAAATTACATGGTCTGTAAATGGTGTAAATCAACATCCGATAGAAAAGGATTTTGGAAAAATTCCAATAATGATTAAGGTAATTAATTTTTTAAGTAATATTTTTAATAATTATTAATGTTAAATAATTTGTTTATAAAAACCTTATAAATTTATATCCCTATATTTCTTATATCAGTATAAATCTTTCTCGATAATTTTACACTGATTATCTAAAAAATCATCGAATGAAACAAATTCACTTTTTACAAAATCCATATCCTCATCTGAGACATTGTGCAAAACAGACCAAAAAGCAGGAAGATGCCTTGGAGTCATTTTCTTTAAAAAATAATTTCTCCAATAGCACATTAAATATATTAAACCTTTAGGATATTGAAGAAAGTATTTGACAACTTTGAATCCGTGTGTCTCTTCTATAGGTGTTTTAATTTTTAGTGAACTAGCATCTTTTAATAATTTTTGTGTTACTTTAGATTCACCAAAGTAAAGTAAAATTATCTCAACCATTAAAGCCTTTTTTTCCCATGAAATTTTATCTCCTAAAAAAAATTTTTTTTAACGTCATACAGAAAAATATTTTATACTTCAAATAAGCGTTAATTAACTTTTAATTACCATTAGACAGTAAGGTTCTAGCATAGCTTCTTATTTTTACTTGTAATTTTCCTGATTGACGGTTATTATTATGTAAAGGAGCTTTGCATAGTATTGATAAACTTTTTTTTAAAATATTTCCCTTTTCCACAGCTTTTTCATGACATATACTACACAATAGTAAAATATCATGGCTTAAATGGTTTTTCATTTTTGAAGGAAAATGTTTTCTAAAAATAAATTTTAAATAAAAACAAAAATTTTAAAATTTTTCAAAATATTTAAACTAAGTTAGTTGCATGATAAGATATTCCACCTATATTCTCTTGGTACCACATAATGCCTTGAATATGATGTGTTATGTCCACAAACTACACAGCAATTTTGTTTTAACTGTGTATAATATTTTTCTTCTTCTATTGTATTCGCTCTTCCAGCCGGTTCAAACAATAATTGTATTTTTATATTTGAATCTGACTTGTGTGTAATATTTGCTAATCCTTTGTTTACATACCACATGGCCTTTCTAAAACATAATTTATGATAACATTTAAAAAAAAAAAATTTAACATGTAATTTATAAAATGAAAGTAAATTACTTATAATTAATCATACTTGTAGTCACAAGAACACAAAAGTTTTTTATTCGGATCATAAATATAGCATTTTTCATAATAATCGGTTTTCTTTAAAAGAGGAGTAGTATAAGGTTTTTTTTCTTTAGCTTTAGCAGTTGTCTTGTTTTCTAAATTTGAAGATTCACAAATTTTTCTAGATGAAGTACTATTTTTAGGTGGATCTCGGTTAAAATATTTCGTTTTTCTAGATGAAGTACTATTTTTAGGTGGATCTCGGTTAAAATATTTCGTTTTGTCTAATCTTGAAAAAATTTCATATAATTCAGAATAATTAAATGTTTTAGAATTATCCCATCCCCATCCAAATCTCTGCAGAAATCTTTTAAATACGTCTATGGCTACCAGAGCATCCATGGCTGCATACTTTTTTTGAGAATATGATAATTCATGGCATTCCCAATCACTTCCTGCTATTATGCCATCCTTGTTTAACATAATGCCAAGTACAACTTTTGCCAAATCGCCCAAACCTTTACACATAGGATACAAATATCGTAAGTCGAAAGTAGTTTGCACCTGAATAAATTGAAAATAAATTTTTTAAAATAAATTTATTAATAAACTTTGTAATATTATTTTGAGTGGTTCAACATAAATTACTCTGATATCATAATCTGCTGATAAGTATAAACCATCTATTGCAGGTAAAACTCCCAACTTGAAAATATGTTGGTCTTCGAGTATTTCTATTAGTTCAAATGGGATTATAGATAATTTATTTAATCGAAATAAATAACAATCTTTTTTATATGTAGCCAGTTGCAATAATGCTACTGGATATCTCACGTGATAAGACACCCATTCACAATCAAATCCTAAAGCACTTAAAACTAAGCAATCATTTCTAATTTTTTCGCATGCCTCTCTACACTCTGACAGAGTTTCAATCAAAATAATTTTCATGGCATCATTTTCTTTAGGTAGAGTGTTTACATGGCTGCTGGTATTTTTATATGTGTTCGTAACATCACTTTTTATTGGTATATAATTTCCATCGATGCTGGTATTTTTATTGCCGTAGTCAAAGAAATTAATAATACCGTTTATTAATTTTATTAAATTACGTACAAATAAGTTTAAAAAGTATACAACAGGACCCATTACAATCACAATATAAGCAACTAGACATATTTTAAGAATTGTCTCATACATAATTTTTAAAAAAAATAAATTTTGAGAGAGAGACAAAAAAAAAAAAGAAAACCTCGTAGGTTTCAGATGAATTAGTTTGAAATTTTTTTAAAAACAAGGTCACACGTATACGCACAGTAATAATAATAATAATTTTTATGTAAAATGTTGGTACATAAAGACGGGACGGGGAAAAAAAAACAAAATGTTGGTATTTGTGTTTAAGCGCGATATTATATATATTATATTTTGAAATAAAATTTTTTTTATATTAAACATTATTAATTTATTAAATTAGTCCAATAGGTGTCATTTGAAAAATTTAACTCCAAGAGAACTTGTTGAAAAGAATGAACACGAAGATGAATGGGGAGGATATTTTATTTTAAAGGGTCATGAAAAATTAATACGTATGCTAATAGCAACACGTAGAAATTATCCAATTGCTCTGTCGCGACGTACCTGGAAACAAAGAGGTGCATCTTTTTCTGAAAAAGGAATACTTTTAAGATGTGTATCCGAGGACGAAACATCTACGGTAAAGTCAAATAATAAATATTTTTTAAAACCGAAAAATGAATTTTAAAACCGTTAATAACAAAATTTTTATTTATTTATTAGAATAATGTTTTACATTTTGTGACCGATGGAACCGTTAAAGTCATGCTTAGTTACGGAAGATCATTGTATTTTATACCATTGTGTTTGATATTGAAAAGTCTCATTAACGTATCGGATTTGTACGTTTTTAAACGTCTCACAGAGGGAAGAGATGATGATTTTTATTTTAAAAGGTAAAGAACAAAAAATTTTTCCTATATTTTTTTATAAAAAATCTAAGTCACATCTAATTAAAAAAAAAAAATAATAATAATAATTTTTTTTTATAAATTAGTTGCATAAAAACGATGCTTTACGATGTTCACGTCCAGGGAATCGACACTCACGAAGAAGCCAAATGTTTTATCGGGAAAACATTCCGTTTAAAATTTCCCGATCAATCCCCCTGGTTTACGGATGCACAAATTTGCGATTTGATAATGGAGTAAAATTTTTTTATTTTTTATTTTTTAATAATTTCAATTAAAAATTAATTTAAATTAATTAATTATTTAACGTAATAATTTTTTTTTTTTTTTTTTTTTTTTTTTTTTTTTTAAGGAAGTGTTTAGCCATTCATTTAAATGACAACAAAGATAAATTTAATTTACTTATTTTTATGACCCAAAAACTTTTTGCCTTCGTACAAGGACAGTGTTGCGAAGAAAATGCAGATTCTCTTATGGTGCAGGAAATTCTCACGGGGGGTTCCATTTATCAACAGGTTAGAAATAATAAACTTGATGAAAAAAATGTTTTTTTTTTTTTTAAAATTATTCGAAGGGGATTTAACTTTGAGATTATTCTTTTCAGGTTCTTAAAGATAGACTTCAAGGATTTTTAAACAATTTACGTTTGGTCGCGTCGAAAAAATTAAGCGAAGGAAAATTGAATTCGATTTCACAAATTCAAATGGCTTCATTTTGCAAACGTGCCGGAGGCATTGAAAAAGCAATGAACAATTTTGTTGCAACTGGAAATTGTCACAATTCACTTTCGGGATTGCCACAGGTAATTAATAAATATTAATAATATTTGTAATATAACTAAATAAATATTTTATTCAAGTGTCTACATATATAATTTAGGATAAAGGTTTAGTTATAATGGCAGAAAACATTAACAGAATGAGGTACATGTCACATTTTAAAGCCATTCACAGAGGAGCGTATTTTACAACGATGAGGACAACAGACGGTCGACAACTTCTTCCTGAAGCGTGGGGTAGTTTTTATTTATTTATTTATTTATTTATATTTAATTAAATTTTATGGCATTCGATTTTGTTTACTCGTGCCACAATATAAAAAATAATTTATAATTTATTTTTCATATTCTTAATAATAATAGGGTTCATTTGTCCGGTTCACACGCCAGACGGTAGTCCTTGCGGTCTATTAAATCATTTATCAAAGGATTGCATCGTTACCAACGTGCCAGATTATGAAATCCTTAAAAACCTTTCGTGCGTTCTTACGGATTTGGGTGTGATGCCTTTGGAAATTGTGGAAAAAAAAAACAATTATTATGATGTTCTCCTCGATGGTAAATTAATCGGTTATGTTGCCGACACCAACGCTCAAAATTTAGTACAATCTCTGAGAGTTTTGAAAATTGAAGGGAACGTCGTAAGTGTTTTTACCCCATTTTTTTTTTAACATTTAAAAAAAAAAACGGTAAAAATAAATAATGTAATTTAAAAGTAAAATATTTTGAATAAATTTATACTTATATTTTAGGTTCCGAATACTTTAGAAATTGTTTTAGTTCCCAAAAAGGACTCCGAATCTCAATATCCGGGAATTTTTTTGTTTACCGGTCCCAATCGTCTCATGCGTCCAGTTTTAAATCTTGCCTTAAATAAAACGGAATTAATTGGAACATTCGAACAAGTTTATTTAGAGATTTGCCTTAAATTAAACGAAGCTTACGAAGGTGTAAGTATAATCATTATAATGAGTATAAATAGTAATAATAATAATAATAATAGTTTTTTCCAACAACTAACAATGTCTCATTTTGTTTTAGCTTACGACTCACAAAGAATTATCTCACACAACATTTCTAAGTAATTTAGCTTGCCTTATACCAATGCCTGATTGTAATCAAAGTCCTAGAAATATGTACCAATGTCAAGTGAGTGAAACATTGGAAAAAAGAAATAATAATAATAATAAAAATTATAGTTTTTAATTGTCTTCGATTATATTTATTT
The DNA here is from genome assembly GCF_000006295.1 of Pediculus humanus corporis. NCBI lineage: Eukaryota > Metazoa > Arthropoda > Insecta > Psocodea > Pediculidae > Pediculus > Pediculus humanus. Next base: position 497,928 of record NW_002986991.1, read on the forward strand.
AGATGGGTAAGCAATCAATGGGAACTCCAGTCCACACGTGGGATATTCAAGCAGAAACGAAACTTTACAGGTTACTCCTTCCTTCCAGTCCTTTATTTCGACCGGGACATTACGATGCCATCAAATTAGACGATTTTCCGATGGGAGTCAATGCCGTTGTTGCCGTTATTTCTTATACCGTACGTAATAAAAGTCTTTCTTTTAATATAGTACGTATGAAAAAAAAGTACAAAAAAATTTTAGGGATACGATATGGAAGACGCCATGATTATAAACAAGTCATCTTTTGAACGTGGATTCGGTCACGGAACCATTTTAAAATCTGAATTTTTCCACTTAAACCCGGATTCTTATTTTGAAAGGGATCCATCCAAAGCGGAATTAATTTCAAAGCTTGATGATGACGGTTTGCCTTTTCCAGGGTATAAATTTTTTTTTTTTTTTTTTTAAAAACTTTCTAAAAACTAATATAAGAAAATTAAATTTTTTTAATATTGTTTTTCATTACAGAACTTTAGTGGAAGAAAATGATCCCATTTGTTGTTATTTCAATGGAGAATTATCAAAATACGTTGTGGAAAAATTTCACGGTAAAGAAATTGCGTATGTGGACAACGTGAGACTTTGCTGCGGTGAAACTTTAAATTCCGCTTCCGTTTGCATAACTTTTCGAGTTCCGGTTAGTTAATTAAATTATATTTTTATATATTTCATACTTTTACCCACGTTATATATTAAGAAAAGAAAAAAATTTATTTATTTACAGCGAAATCCAGTCGTCGGTGATAAATTTGCAAGTAGAGCAGGGCAAAAAGGTATATGCAGTCAAATGTGGCCGTGCGAAGATTTACCATTTACGGACAGCGGTTTGGTACCCGACGTCGTATTTAATCCTCACGGTTTTCCATCGAGAATGACAATCGGTAATTTTTATAAAAATAAAATAATTAAATTTTTAAAATTTTTCCCTTTTTCAATTATCAAATACCTTATTTCAGCCATGATGATTGAATTAATGGCGGGGAAAAGCGCTTCGGTCCATGGAAAAGTTCACGATGCCACACCATTTATATTTTCCGAAGACAATTCTGCCATTGATTATTTTGGTAAATTGTTAGAAGCCGCCGGATATAATTATTACGGTACGGAAAAAATGTATTCCGGTGTCGACGGAAGAGAAATGAATGCAGCCATTTTTTTCGGCATCGTTTATTATCAAAGGCTGAGACACATGGTTTTAGACAAGTGGCAGGTTAATATTCAATCAATTAGTAAAATCAATTTGATTTCATGCAGTATTTAATCAATAATTTCACTAATTTTTTAAGGTTCGAAGCACTGGTCCTGTTGACACGTTAACCCAACAACCGATAAAAGGAAGAAGAAGAGGTGGAGGAGTAAGATTTGGCGAAATGGAAAGAGATTCGCTTATCTCTCACGGTGCTTCTGCTTTACTCCACGATCGATTGTTTGAATGTTCTGATAAATATAAGGCACGTTACAAAAAAAACCTGATTTTTTTTTTTTTGCTGCGGTTAATATAAAACGTTTAAATTTGATTTTTTTTTGTTTTGCAGAGTTTAATCTGTTTGAATTGTAACAGTTTATTAGGGAGCGCTCTCTTTCGATGTCCAAAAACCGGAGTCAAAAAAGAAGTTTGCAGATTGTGCTCGGATGGGGGGAATGTTAAAACAATTGAAATTCCTTATATTTTTAGATATCTACTCATTCAACTTGCAGCAGTTAATATTCATCTTAAAGTGTACGCATAAATAATAAAATAGAAAAAGCATCAAATGTATTAATTATTAGACAATATACGTGTAATTTTTGACTGATAATTTTAAACGAGACTATTTGAAAAAATGACTTTATATGAGGTTTTATTATTTAACCAGTATACTTAAAATTGTGTCTTTTAATATTCATCGAGTTTATTTTTATTTAAAAATTGTACGACATGATTTTTTTCTAGAAAATAAAAAATTATCTTAAAAATTTGATTGTTTTAATTTAATGTATTGATAAAAAATTTAGTATAAGCATGGAAACTTCTAGAAAAGGAAGGGCGCGAATATGAATGGGAAGGAGGACATTTTATCATTAAGGTTTGTGAAAAATTGGTAGCTAATTGGAATGAAAAAATTAAATATTATAATCGTTAGTGTAAGTGTGTGGATGTAATGAAATGATTTTAGAGTTTTTTTATTTATTTAATTTTTTCAAATTTGAAATTTGAAAAAAAAAAAAAAAATTCAAGTTTTACAACTCTAGCGGTAGAAATAATAACTAAAATTGTCTTCGATTGAAATTCTAGCCGTTGAATGAGATTTTTAGTTTTATCTCAAACAGTGTTCAAGTGCCTAATAATAATTATTCATTTTATATATTTTGTTTACAAAATATTGTGCATTTTGTTTTTATTTCATACAGTTATGAATACATGATTTTTTAAATATTGTTCTTTTTTTTTTTAAAAGTTAATATGAGATAAATTGATAAAAATAATATTATTTATCTGAGTTATTCGCATGGTGGTGATTTTGTCGCTCGTCTCTTAATTATTTAAAAAAAAAGGTATTTACAACGTTTTTTTTTTTTTTTTTTTCTTCTTTGCATGGCTTTATTTTAAAATATTTTCAAATTTTTAATCAAGTTTACATTATTTAAAACAAATTTATATCCTACATACGATTTTCACATCGATTTGATATAAATACTTGGGTTTTTTTTACAAAGATGCATAAAAAAAATTTTGATTTTGATCATTCATAAAAACTCACTTGCTTATTATTCACTTAAATTTATTTTTGAATAAACTCATTCTTTTAATATCATATTAATTAACTTAAAATACATAAGTTAATAAATTAATTGAAAACTTTATTGTAAATTGATATTAAATTGTTTTAAGGTTTTATTTCATAGTTAAACATAAAAAAAAATTTGAAATTTAATCGTATAAAGACACCTGATGTAATTTTTCTAAAAATTTTTTTCATAAAAACATTCGATAATAATAATAATAATAATTGCAATTTGAAATACAAACCTGAGATTTTTTTTTATTAAATTAAATATTTTATGATTTCTTGACTTTACACACAGTTTAGAACAAATAGAGAATAGAAAAAGAGAAAAGAAATTTATCGAAATGAAATAAGTAAATTATTGCATAAGTTTAAGAGCACTAAAAGATAAATCGATTTTATTTTTCAAATAACACATAATAACACAACAAATTTAAAATGATGTAAAATATCTTTTAAAACAAAAACATTTAGTTTATTTCATACATCAACACACTGTTGTTTTTGTTTTGTTTTGTTTTTTTTTCCATGTTGTCCAATTATTAAAATACATTGGGGGGAAAACGAGGGAGGTTTCATTTTTTTATTTGAATTTTTCTTTCTATTCGATAAAACATTGAGAAAAATTGTATTTGTTTTATACAATTTAATGGATAGTTGCAATAGAGCTTTGTATTTTAAGTTGAATATAACAAATTATCAAGTAGTCACAACAAAGGTTAGAATGAGTTTACTCTAAACAATTATCATTTCCTGTTATGGACTCATGATAATCGAATAAAATGTGTCACTCATACTGTAGAATGTTTATTATTATTATTATTATTATTATTATGTGAAAAAGTTTTTCTTTTATTTTAATAAATAATAACACAAATCGAATCAAATCTGAATGTTAATTAATAAAAAAAAAAATTTTTTTTAAAGAAAAACTAAGCAACAACAACAACAACTCAAATTCTGTAATAAAATATTCAATTACAGTTTAGTATTGTGGGGGGTGGGAGTGGGGATGGGAGGGAGGGGGGAATATTATTGAAAAATAATCATTATTGTTATTTATAATAAAATTTTTCCGCGTAATTTAAATCGCATAAGAGTTTTTAATTTTATTATTATGCACTTATATACTTATTTTACATAAATAAAAATTTTACAGTTCCCCTTTCCTCTTCCACACCTCCCCCCCCCCCGAAAAAAACAAAACAAAACAAATTATTGTTTTTTTATAAACAAAAAAATATTAATTGTTTTTTTTTTAAATTTGTTTTTTCTTCATCTTCCTGCGTTTCTCTTTTTAAAAAATTATTTTCCTTTTTTTGAAAAATTATAATTATTATTATTATTTATTTATTTTAATAGTTTTAAACAATTACGGGTAATAATAATAATAATAATAATAATAATAATAATAATAGTTATTTTCTATTTTTTTTTTTTTTTTTTTTCGTTTTCCGCGTATTACGTATTTAAATACCAAAACAAAATAATTTAGTATTGATCTTGAATGAAATTTTTTTTTTTGCTTTTTTGCGTTTTTTTTTTTTTTTCATTGTATTTATTATTATTATTATTATTAATGATTGACATTGATTTTAAAAAAGTGATAGTTTTATTGAGATACGTGAGGTTGATTTTTTACACACACACACACACACACACACACGAGTATAAAAATTAACTCGATTTTTTTTTTTATTTAAATTTAATAGAATTTTTTTTAGAATTTATTTTACCTTGTCATCATTCTCATTTGGTTTTCATTGAGAATCTTTAGCAACAAAAAAAAAAATTTTTTTTTTTCGTCGATTTTGTTGTGTATGGTTGATGATGGTTCGCATAAGACGAAGGGGAAAAAATTAAGAAAAATGAAAACCACTTAGCCGATTTAATAAATCTTTATTTTATTATCGAGTCAAAAAAAAGAAAAAAAAAAGTAATTTATTGATATTTATCTTCTTGTTGGAACATAAAATTACTATTTTTTTCCATCTCTTTCTCACTCCTTTATTTTCTTTTTGTGAGAATGAAAATTCTCACATTTAAAGACCTCACTTTTTTTTTTATTTCTCTCTCTCACTCCTTCCTTCCTTTATTAGTTTTATTATAATAAAGTTTTTAATGATCGTTATTAAAACTCTTAATAACATATTAGAGAAAATAACTTTTGTTTGAAAACTGTTGAGGAAGAGATATCAATGAGCGGTATATTCATTTATACTCGAAATAGATTTTTTTTTTTTTTATACAATGAGCGACACACACACACACACACATACACGCACAAACACACACGCACATACACACACATACACACACACACAATTTCAAAAGCTTTTTCGTTACTCCTTTGGAACGTACTCCTTTGGAAAGTGTGTGAAAATCATGTCTGTTCTCACTTTTCGGTTTTTTTTTATGCGTTCAAAACACGAGAGAGAGAGAGAGAGAGAGAAAATATCAATGGTTGAAATCGAATGACAATTTGAAACGTTCGAATTTGAAAATTTTATTCAATTAACGAATAAAAGAAATTTTTTGATTGTTTTGGCAAAAAAATTTACATTGTCTTTCATTTTTTTTTTAGCAAAGAGAATTATTTAGTCGTCAATTAAAACAAACATTATAATTAATAAAACGTCAAATTCGTATTGAATTGATGATAGTATTATTATTATTATTATTATTATTATATATAGGCGGTACGTAACGTAATGAAAAATTAATAAAACAAAAAGGTCAAAAGAACAACTTTCAAAAAAAAAAACAAAAAAAAAAAAAAGTAGTACGATACATATGCACGTGCAAAATGTGCGAAATCACGTGAGCTCGTGTTTCTTAATAAAAACTTTCATGCGTTATTAAACATAATGTAATAATACATAGCATAAATATTTAAATAATAATAATAATAATAATACGCGTGTTTTGTTGTTTGGTTTTCGATTCGTTTGAAATTTTGTAAACAAATAAATTAAATTAAATTAAATGTTTACACACTCGGTTTGTGTTCGATTGTGTTTTAATTTTGATTATGTTTAATGTTTGATCGTGTATGTGTAAGCAAGCACATTATGTTAGCCTAATTTTTTCTGTTTTTCTTTTTCTAATTGTTTCACTTACTTTGGATCGACGCCATGCAATGTTTATCCGTTAAGTTAAAGTTTAACATGTGTGGGTAATATAATAATTTAAAATTAGGTGTTATTGTAATAAACGGTTTATAAGTATAGAGATATATATAGAATATGTGAAAGTGATCGTTCTTGACATTTGCCGTTTCGTCTGCCCTTTATATATTATTACATTTGGCGAGGTTGAACCAATCATTTTCAATAGGTTTACTAGTTTTCTTTGTTAAAATTTTTTTTGTTTTCGGCAACCTCCCGGGTCTTTAACATTACAAATTTTTTTTTAAATTCTAGTTATTATGTTGCGTGAGACACGGGAAAATACCACGAAAGGTTTTTAGGGTATAAATTTAAATAGGGTAAATTTTATTTGAGCTCAGCGAACTCGATTTGCCTGCTGGTTTTTCTTTTTTTTTTTTGTGAAAGTCTATTTTTATTTATTACAAAATCTTTTTTGTTTGTGTGTACATGTGTGTGTGTGCGTGTGCGTGTGCAAAAGTTTTAGGTTTTTATTTAAATATGGTATTAATATCGGTGTATAAAATGTTTTAAAGACCGTTTACTACTTTCCCTCGATGTCTATTAAATTTTATTTTATGGTTTTTCGTTGACACTTTTTTTTTTTACACGTTCAAGTCACTGACCACTAGAGAGACATACCTTAATACCTTTCGATAAAAATCTAGAAGTGAAGAGAAGGTTTTTATATCCGCCATATTCGGCTTTGCTCTGATTTTTTGTAAGGGTTCGGTGAAACTCTGCGGTAGTGAAATAGGCGTTTGTTCATGCGAGAGAAATGTAAGTGGGCTGCGATTTAAAATAATAATAATAATAATAAAAAAGAGGAGCAGAGTCAAAAGCATGACGGTGACCCGTAAATTGGAAACTCCCACGGGTGACGACCGCCTAACCAGAGGCGTTTATTTAGCAAAAGAACTTTTAAATGCGGCTATTCCGACCCACGTTATAATATCACGTACATCATTCGTTTATTGTTATAAGAAAAAAAAAATAAAAATAATAATAATAATAATTTAACAATGGAAAAGAAAACAGAGACTTTCTTCTTTTTATTCTAGAATAATGTGTTTGAATAACTTAATTATATTAATATTTATTGCAATATCTAACAAAAAAGATCAAAAACATTGGAATTAATCAGGCATGTTAAAAAAAAAAAAAAAATTCCAATCTTACTAATATCAATATAGTTTCTCTCTCTCTCTCTCTCTCGATTTAAACAAGATGATGATGATGATGATGATGTGCCAGAAAACAAACAGATTAAATTCAGTATACTACTGATTATTTTCATTAGATGTGGAAAAAAAATTGTTTTTAATGTCTACCTTTTCAATTAGTGAGCAGGTTGTTTTTTTTTTAAATACTAATCGGTGGTCATTCAAGGCCAGTAGTGAATATTTATCCAAAGATATAATGCATAATTTTATTTTTTATTTTTTCTCGTGCGATTATCTTAGAATGACTGGGCAAATAATGTAAAATAATTTTACCAATTTTTTTAATTCGGCAGCAGTAAACGTAAGAGAGAAAAATATATTAAAATTACGATTATTTAATTTGATGAAAGAGAAAAAAAAATTAAGTTGGTAGTAGGTCTTTTAGCCCCCCTCTAATATATTAAAAAATTTTACAGGTTGGTCACCCTTTCTTGTCTGTAGACATGCTAGATTTGTTTCCTGTGTCAGCGTGGTTGCTTTAAATGTGACGTCAGTTTATTTAGTAGTTGTTTGTCGCTAATTATTAACTATTTAAATAAAAAAATGCACGTAATTTTGTTTCCACGGTAAAATCTCACGTGACGTATCATAAATGACGTGGACAAAAGTTGAAAAATTGTCGACAGTTTTTTTTTCACATACGAAACAAAAAAATTAAATTGAAAAAATGATTTTTTTCTTTCTCGATCGCATGATGCATTTAAATAGTAACCGTTGAATGACCTCTCTTAAAAAAATATATATATATATAATTATACAATTATTGTGCAATTTTTACTTAGTCGCTAAACTTTAAGAGTCTTGTTCTGTGTACTACTAATTTATAAGTTCAAATGCCAAAATTGACTTTCCCCCTCGTTTTTTTTTTTTTTTTTTTTTTTTTTATTCTTCATTTATTTTGTCGTCACGTGTGAAACTAAAAGTTTTTCAACTTTTAAATTTAATTACTTTTTTGCAATAAAGTGAATGAAAAAATAAATAAATAAATAAATAGATTCGGACGTGTTTTACACGTAGAATGTAAATTTTTATTTATTTATTTATTTTTTTTTATTCTTATGTAATTTGTTGTAAAGTACGAATAAACAATTAAATTTAAATAAACAATTTTTGTGTGCCATCATCAACGGTGAGACTTTAGATATTTCTAATGTTTCTATTTCTTTTGCAATTAACTTTCTGTTACGTAATTTATTAAGGTTTGTGGGGATTGCGCATTTTGGGGTTTGTATCCTGACGGCGTTCCAGGATTTTGCATCGTGTAGCATCCTGTCACCAAGACCGAGTTACTAACTGCTGTCACTTTCCGGTCAGTGTTGATTATGTAGTCATTGTGCAAGACCCGTGAGTTGAAGGTTTCGATATGCGGTTATTTCTCAGTGCCAGATATTTACATACACACGCATACACACGCACACGCACACGCACTTTAAAATCATTTCTAAATATTCTTCGATAAATATTTAGCCGATGTTCGACAATTAGAAATTAAGTGATCAATAATTTTTAATTGATTCTTACGCAAACGAAACATTTTTTTTTTTTTTTTTTTTTTACGTTTAATAAATTTGCCTTTTCGTTCGTTATTCCTCGGTTTAATAATCATTCCTTATTTTCTTTTTAAATTTTATTTTCGCGGGGAGACTTGAGTATTTCTAATCTTTTGCAATAAGATCACATCAACTCATCGTTCTTCCTAATTTTTTTTTTTTTTTTTTATTTAAAATTTTTTTTCCCTTTAGTTTTAAATGACAATTAATTTGTCGTTTTCCTTTTTCCTTTTCTTCTTCCCCTCCTCCTCCCCCCACTGTTTCAATTTCTTTAGGTTCGTTAGGTTTTTATTTTGTTAGGTTTACTACTCGTAGCAATTAGATTTAAACTGTAATTGTTTACCTAAATTTTTTTTTATTAACTAATTTAAAAAAAAAATTGAAAATAATCAAACAAACAATAATAACAGTAATAATAATAATAATAATAATAATAATAAATCGTGAATTCGTCGTGTTCGGGGGGGGGGGGGTATTAAATTTGGAAACCGTTGAAAGTTGATTGATTAAAATAATATTTATTTGGAAAAGAGAGAAAAAAAAAAATTACCATTTAATTGATAAATAAATTATTCGAATGATTCTAAAAAAAAGTTTACCTTTATAATTACGTTTTAGAAATTTTTAAATCTTAAATATAATATTAAGTATTTAAGTATTCAAAAATAAATTTATTATTATTATTATTATTATTATTATTATTATTATTATTATTATTATTATTATTTTTAATAACCGAAAACAACAACAACAACAACAACAATATTTAAAAAGATTATCATCATCATCATTATCATCATCATCATTACTATTTTCATGTTAATATTGTGTTGAGAAACGAAATATTTTCAAATAAGTAAATGAGAAAGTAAGAATGAGAGAGAGAGAGAGAGGGGGGGGAGAGGAAGAGAGGAAGAAAGAGAGAGAGATGAGAAAGAAAAAAAAAATGATGAATGATATAAAAAAGTAGAAATATCATTCACGAATGATTTAATTTCATTATTATTATTATTATCATTATTATTATTATTTTTTCTCATTCTTTATTTTTCAATAATGAAAATAAACGGTGAAAGATGATTACAATGTTTTCGTTTATATTCGTTCATTGACGAAAAAAAGAGAGAGAGAGAGAGAGAGAGAGAGAGAGTAAGAAGAAGAAACTAAACGTTTTTCTCTGCATTATATTATTACGTTGCTTTTTTTTCTTTTTTTTTTTTTGTTGTTGTTAATGATGAAAAAATTAATTTTTAACGATTAATTTTATTTTTTTTCTTCTTCTTCTTCGGTCGATTGCCCAAAGGTTTTAGTGATTGAGGAGGGGGTGGAGAAGGGTGGAGGAGGGTGGAGGG
>NW_002986991.1:508028-514600 GCF_000006295.1 Pediculus humanus corporis
GAGTTAGGGGAGGAAAATAAATAAAACGCGCAGAAAGTTTGTTTGTATAAGTTTAATGCAACTTAGCTAACGTAATTTTTATTATTATTATTATTATTATTGAATTATTTAACGGTGCCTGAATATTTTCTTTTCTTTTTCGCAATGAGAATATGAAATAAAATAATAATAATAATAATAATGAAAGACATTTCAATTCTGTAACATAACGGTCGAGATTAAGTAAAAGTTACACAACAAATCTCTCACCCTTCTCTTCATTAAAATTTTTTTTTTTTTTTTGCCAAAAACCACGAATTTGAATTTTTTTTAAAAAAATTTTCAAGGGTAGTTTTAGGAAAAAAAAAAAATAATAATTAAACCTGTAAAATAAGGTACGTTTTTAATGTATATTAGGAGGGCGGGTACGGGTATAAAAAAGAAAAGAAATAAAAGGGTCATTGTCATCCAGTATTTAATCCTTCATATTAAAGACTCATAGATTATATTATACGCAGGTTCTCAATGCTATTAATGTTTGAGCTGCCTTCGAGCTGAGAAAAAACCAGTTTTTTTTTGTTTTTGAACTGTTAGACGAAAAAAAATAAAAATAAAAGCAAGTAAACGATCGATCACTTAACAAGAAAATGTGTGAGAGAGAGAGAGAGAGAGAGTAACTTATGGGTTCTGTTATGTTGTTTGCCGTTTGTAACAACAACAACAACAACAAACGATGTGGGGTGAATTCGTGTTGGTGGCATCACCAAACGTTTACAACGAAAAAAAATGGGTTTGAAACTTGCACATTTAAAAAAAATATATAGGTATGCCGCCATTTTTAATTTTCGCGGTCGATGAAAATATATTTTGCAAAATATTATTAATTTTTTTCAATATTACTCCAGCATTGCCGGAGGGCTGGAGAAAAAAAAAAAAAAAAGAATTTAAAATCTTTCGTTTTTTTTATGCTGCACACAAGTTTACCTTCTTTCGTTTCTATTTTTTTTTTCGTATGTGCTTTTTTTCGTACCTTTGGAAAGAAAAAAAGTGAAAGACCGAGGCGAGTAAATAACAAGAAATCCTGGTTTTGATATCAGTTTAAAGGTCAGTTGTTTTATCTGATGTATAAATAAGCTCACGCGGGCTACCTAAAAATAGAACGATTTTATCTACGCGCGAGTTCCCAGCCATTAAAAAAAAAAAAATTAATTATTTCGGCGTTTAAAAAAAAAAATATAACGCGAATGTGTACTTATTTATTTACCTGGCAATTAAGATTTCGTAAATTTATTAAAGGAAATTCGAAAGGTAAAAAAAAAACAAAACGGAAATGATGTCACAGCGAAGACAAAAAAAAAAAAAAAAAAATCAAAGTCGAAACGCGGTGTCCACGTTAATTAACTAAATACACGATTTCCATTTAACAACGTTAACGTTTTTTTTGTTCTCACGCCGTTCTAGAAAGATTTGATTTTCCCCCGCTCCCCCGCTCCCCTCCCCCTCCTTCCACCCGCCGACAGGTGAAATATCTAATTTAATAAATTGACAAAAGAAGAAGAAGAAAAGCAATTAATTATTTTAAGGTGACAACTTTAATGACATTTTGTGATTTTTTTGTTTTTTGTGGAAAATTAAAGAATTTTTAAATTAAGAAAAGAGAGAGAGAGAGAGAGAGAGAGAGATTTTGAGCTGTCGTTTAAATTTTCCAATTTTTTTTACGGTGTCGTAAATTTAATTAAAAAAAAAAAAATTTTTTTTTTCTTTTTTTTTTTTCTTAATTAGTTCTGGTTATTTTTATATTTTATAACTCAGGTTGTTGGGTAATTTGGTGTTTTGAAGAGATTTTCGTTCGTTATTTCGACTTTATTTATTATTATTATTATTATTATTATTATTATTATTATTATTATTATTATTATTATTATTTAGTTTGTTTTTAAAAGTTTGTTGTTGTCGTTTTTTTTTTCCGTTAAATATTCACAAATGAATCAAGTTTAACGACCCACAATATCGGCCCATTTAAATTCTTTTTTTTTTTTTTTTTACGTTTGAGGTTGTGTGAAAGGTGGTGTAACGTTCAATTTTTTATATTTTTATTACGTACTACTTAAAAGGGGAATCCCGTAAAAATTTTTCTTTATTTTTCGGTAAAGTTTTAATTAAACAAAATATGTGACGAAGCCCTTTAAGCACACACGCACACGAAAAAGTGCGTTAAAAAGGGTTATGAAATATTATTATTATTATTATTATTATTATTATTATTATTATTATTAATATAACTAATATTATACTTTTATTTAAAAGTTATGTTATCATTAAGGATGATGATCCGATTCATTTATTCTCTTTTTAATATTACTCAATATTATTATTATTATTATTATCATTTTGTTTTATCGCGATGAAACGTAAACTCTGTTAACGGTCGTTATCAATAATTAATAAATAATAATAATAATAATAATAAAAATTTCCCCTCTTTGTTTATCACGTGGTAGTAGTAGTAGTAGTAGTAGTAGTAGTAACGACATTAAATAAAAAGTCTGAAATATTACAAAAAAATTTAATGTATGTAACGTAGCACGTCGTTATTTATTAATAATAATAATAATAATAATAATGATAACAATGGTTGTTTATTACGAAATGTATAAATTAAAAAATTTGAATCGAATTAAATTTGTTTGTTTGTTTGTTTGTTTGTGGTTATTTGTTTGTTTGTTTTGTTTGTTTTGTTTTGATAATAGATATTATAAGCGAAAGTTTTAAAAATTTACCGCGTACGAGAATACATAAACGTTGATAAATTATCGTCTCGAGTTTTTATTTTGTTTTACTTTGTAAAAAGTTTAGGTGAAGTAAGAATAATAATGATAACGTTAATAGGTACACGCACACGCACATACACACACACACACACACGTGAAATATGTCAGAGTTTTAGTTGGAAAAAAATAAAAACCAACGGGATTTTATTATTATTATTATTATTATAAATTTGTGAGATTCAAAAAATAATTTTAATAATTATATAATCTTTGTTAAAAAAGAAGGTATTATGGGGTGGTCTTCTCCTTGAACTTGTTTTTTTTTTTTAAAAAGCCGTTCCCGGAGGGGATTCCGAACCTATACCTACATCACTCACTTTCAAATCAGGGTTGATTCCATTGTTACAAAAAAAAAAAAAAATTCATTGGTTTTCTCGTTATTTTTATGTTTAGCATATGGGAGGGAAGGGAAGGGAAATAAAAGTGATTTTGTTTTTTTTTTTTTTTTTCCTTTTCTGTCTTTGTTATAGCCTTAATTCAAAGATGCGTCTATTTTAAAATAATAATAATGATAATAATTGAGAGAGAGAGAGAGAGAGAGAGAGGCAGAAGAGATTCAAGGTTTTTTTTTTAAAAATCTTTCCACAACAAAGGGATCTATCTTTACAACAACTCTACCCATCTTTTTTTTAACTGCTCAATTAACCTTTTTTTTTCTCTTCTTCTCTTCTCCTTTTAAAAAAAAAAAAAAAGGTTGGTTTTGGTGAAGGACTTTTTTTTTTTTTTTCACGATTTAAATCAGAGATAATCCTTCTTAATCATTTAATATTTTTTTTTCCCCCGTCTCCTCTCCTTCCCTCTCCCTCCTTTTTTTTTTTCTTAACTCGTACCTGTTATGCGCCTGGCGAGTCGAGTTTAAAAACCATCGCAACATTTTCTGGCAGTGATATTATATTTTATTTTTTATTTTTTTTTTTCCTTACGGTTTCTTTTTTTTAATTTTTTTTTTATGGCTCTTAAATTTTGTTTTTAATTTTTTCTTCTGCTTCTTCTTCTGCTTCCACGGCACGTTTTAAAATTTAAAAAAAAAAATAATTTTTTTTCTTATTTTAATTATGAAATTTATCATCAACAACAACATCATCATCATCACTAATTTTTTTTTTTTTTTTTTTGGGTTCCCTGCAAAAAAGAAAAAGAAAAAAAAATTTCACCGTGTAAACGCCTCGTCAATTTAATTTACAATAAGAAGAGAGAGAGAGAGAGAAATAATAATAATAATAATAAATGCTATGATATTGTATTTTTTTTTTACCGAAGACATTGATTTGTTGCATTGGTGAAAGTAGTGGTCTTGATTTGCTTGCCAATACAAGTTCATTGACTTTTTCCGTTATTTATTTATTTATTTGTCTTATCATTATTATTATTTTCCCCCTCTCTCTCTCTCTCTCTCTCTCTCTCACTCTCTTTGTCTCTCTTTCGTCTGAAGGGTTCTTATTTTCACGATCGCAAATATATAACATTTTAGCAATGATAGTTTTTTTTTTTTTTTTTTTGAAACGGGGGGAGGGGGGGGAATAAACAGGGTGTGAGTATGAGAATAAACAACACGAATAACGAATTCATTCCTGCACGATTTTATATTGAGATTGGGGGGGGGGGGAAAGGAAAATGACGTGTTTTTCCGAAATATTTCCTTAACTTAATAAGGTTACCATTTACGGTTGCCATTAACGACAGCAAATCTAAATAACCGCAAAATTTTTGATTATCTGCCGTCCGATATCGTTTACAGTCTACACGGCGCCTTTTCTTGTATGATTCAATGTCCCTATTTTTACTAAGCAGGTACGGTTGACGGTTGTGAAAACATTGTTGGTATAAAAAAAAAATTTTTTTTTTTTTTTTTTTTGTTCCTTATCCTGCCACCGAATCAAGTTGATTTTTTTTTTTTTTTTATACCTCCGACTGTGAGTCATTTTTGGGTTTGTCTTCCTTCCTCCTTCCCCCCCTCCCGAATGATATAATTTATTTTTTTTTTTTGAAAAGGGGTTAAAATGGAAGTAAAGAAAAATAAATAAATAAATGTGAGAAGAATCCATGAGATTTTAAATTACGTTTATATTTTATATTGAGATTATTATCGTGAAAACCGAACGTTTAAATTGACTCGTTCGTTCGTTCGTTCGTTCGTCGCGAACGTCATACGTCATAATAATGATTTTGTTATCGTGAAAAAGTTTTTTTTTAATTTAAAGCTGTTTATATTTGAGTTGATGAAATTGAACAAAACGAATTCATTTCAATTTTATTTTAACGAGAAAATTGATTTGCATTAAAAAGGAAGAAAAGAAACAAGTCGAATGGCAATATAATGTTTGTCTGTCACGACGAAAATATTTTTATTTTTATTTTGCAATAAATAATTTATGTATGTGAAAGGTCAAAGATCACGAGTAGCAATAATGAATGGGGGGGTTAAAAGGCGTGGGGGGGGAATGGGGAGGGGAGAAGTTTCGTGGCGATTATTTAATTTTTCGCATCTGCCTTGCGAAATAAGTGAAAAAAAAAAAAGAGAAAAAAGATGAGCCGAAGGGGAATTTATTAGGTTTATTATTATTATTATTATTATTATTATTATTATTATTATTATTATTATTATTATTATTATTATTATTTTTAAAAGTCAATTACGTTTGTTATTACGAAGTTTTAAAAGAAAAAAAAAGAGGGAAAATTGCACGAGTTTTATTAAAATAAATGTTTTTTTTTTTTTTTTTAATTTAAATTTAATTTTTAATTTAGAACGTTTAAAATATTCAATTTAAATTTTAAATTGAAATTAATCGTTTTTTTTTTTTTTTTTGGTTGAGGAGGTGAAAGCGAGTAATTTTTTTTTCTGTTATCATTTTTTTTACGACCTTATCATCATCACCTGATTTTTTCTATAAATTTTCTTTTTAAAATTTTCAATTTTTTCTCGTCGCGTTTTGTATTCTTTTTTTCTCTTCATATGATTCAGCGTTTCTCTAAAAAATAGTTTCTGTTAGATTTCTTATCATTTCCTTCTTTTATTATTATTATTATTATTAGGTTTTTTTTTTTTTAATTTCATCGTGTTCCATAAATGGTTTTAAAAAAGAAAAAAATTTATAAAAAAAAAAATTCCAACATGAAATCATTTTTTTTTTTTTTTGTAATTTTCTTTGTTATTGTTTACGTTTCCTCCTTTTTTTTGTTTCCTTTTTTCCTTTTTAAGGTGAAATGTATGATTTTCTTCTTGACTTTTCTTACACCCGGAATTTTCGATTTATCGTTTCCAACGAGGAAAATTTTTTTTTTTTTTATCATCAGACGTGAATTGTTTAAAACAATGGCGATGCGAGGTTTTAAGGAGTTTGCCGCCGCCCCCCCTCTGGTAACTTATTTGCGTATGTGTGTTCGGTTTTTGCTTATATAAAAAATCGCTAAGAGTTTTTTCTATTTTTTTTTTTTTGCCGGGGAGACCTCCTTCGAGTATGTTTATTTTTTTTTTTTTTTTTAAATTATTTAACAGGAAAATAAAATAAAAGATGATTTAATCATGATTTTTTTGTAGAATATTGATTAGTAATTGTTGTCGACAACAAACACGCCTCCCTTTTGTAACATTAAATTTTTTTTAATTATTGTTAATAACTTTATAACCGCACCGCGTGTCAGTTTGTCGGGTCTTTATCACGTTTTTTACGTAAGTGTACCTGAAAGTCGTTTTATGACATTTGAAAAAAAAAAAAAAAAAGTTTGTGAGAAAAACCCTAAAGGAAAAATAATAATATT
>NW_002986991.1:514623-547746 GCF_000006295.1 Pediculus humanus corporis
CATCTCTCTCTCTCTCTCTCTTTTTTTAACTTGTTGTTCGAGAAGAAACTAATTAACGAGGAGGAGGAGGTAGAGAAAGGAAAATTTTAATGCTTACTCATTCCATTTCTCGGTATATTTATTTATTTATTGTTTGTGAATAGTAAAACTAATTGCTTTATATATATATATATATATATATATATATATATATATATATATATATATATATATATTTTTATTGGAAATGAACCAAATCGAATCGCATTCATCATCATTATTTTCATTATTTATTTATTTATTTTCAAATTGAATCGATGTCGCGCCTTTTTTTTATTCCTTTTTTCCTTTGATGATTCCAATTAAGAAAAAAGAAAAAAAGGTAAAATAAAAATAACAGACTGACTGACTGACTGACATCGGGTTGTAAAGGCTTCGTCAGGCTCACGTTTGGGGATGTTCGACATGATTCGACACGATTCCACCCAAGAAATAAAAAAAAAAACTTTCAACTAGGCAGACCACCAAGGAAGATGATAGAAAGACCAATACGGAATATAATTCCGAAACAAAAGATGAAGGAGGAGGAGGAGGAGGAGGAGGAAACTATCATTTTATTTTTTTTTACCTCGTTTTATACGTTTTCGTTTTTTCTATCTTTCTTTCTTTCTATCTTTTTTTTCCTTCCTTCTTCTTCTTCTTCTTCTCCTTTGTGAGACTGGTAGGCGATGAGGAGGTTAATGTCAGATTTTTCACGTAGTTTGACCGGGTGCATTTACCGGTGGTTAAAAAAAAAAAATGAGAAAGTGTTTAGGTTTCCTTCCGTTCGTTTTTTAAATGAATGATTAGGTAATATATAGTTTCCTTTTCTTTTTTTTTTAAAACTCGGGAATCGTTTTTCGATATATTATACTTTATTAGAGAGAGAGAAAGAGGGAGAGAGAGAGAGAGAGAAAAAAGGTTTTCCGGTGTAAATTTTCTTTGAACGTTTAAATAGAAAAAAAAAAAAAAAAATTTAACGTTTTTATTTTTTATATCTTTATTACATTTTACATAACGATTCTGATTAAGGTTCAAATTAAGGCTCGGGGGGCTCATTTGTGGTACAATTTCCTTAAATTGCATAATATCAATTTTTTTTTTTTTTTTTTTTTTGGATAAATCTGTGACTTTTATATATATAAAATTTTTTTTTCTTGTTGAAATTCTTTGTTTTTTTGTTTTTTTTTTTTTCGTAAATACCTCGATGAAATAATAATAATAATAATAATAATAATAATAATAATAATAATAATAATAATAATAATATCGTGATTTAATATTGCGGGCGTTTAAAATAGTTGTTTTTTTTTTTTTTTTGGAAAAGTATTTAATTAGCGTTGGCGACGTGATGGGCATGGAAAATTTTTTTTCTTTTTTTTTCTTTTTTTTAATTTTAATTTAAACTCCTACGCATTTTTCTAAAAAAGCTTAAAAGATTCATTAAATTGAAAAAAAAAAAAAAAAAAGAAAAATGAAAAAAAAAAAAAAAACTCGTTTATATTTCCCAAAGCTTTTTATAACTGTACTCTCGTACAAATAAATAAGCGATGGATCTTCGCGGTAAGCGGGGGGAAGGGGAGGGAAAAATGCATCATTAATTAGTCGAGAAGGAATGATCTTTCATGTGAATGACCAAAGTAGCGGATAAAGAAACGGATGATTTACCGTGAATGCCAGAGAGAGAGAGAGAGAGAGAGAGTAATTTGCCAGGAAGTTTGACAGATGTCTAATGCTGCAATTTGTAAAAGAAAAAAAATAGACAAACAATTTGCGTTTTGTTCAAGGAGATAGAGAGAGAGAGTGAGAGAGAGAGGGGGGGTGGAGAGAGATTTCTCATGCCGAGAGGTGTGGAAAATGTGAAATTACCGAGAATCGTTCAAAGTTTGATGACAACCTTGACCAAAAAATGTGACCACCGGAAACACAAAAAAAAAAAAAAGCCTTGAAATGAATTTTTTTTCTTACCCTTTTTGCTACGACCGGATACGCTAAAGATTTCAAATAACAAACAATTCCTTTGTGTTTATTAATGAAGGAAAATTTTTTCCGGATATTCATTAGCGGATGTTATGCAACGGGGTAATGTAGGCGCGCGCGCACACACACAAACGCGTAAATAAATTAAATTACCTGTACGACCGAGTGTCATTTTCGTCGAGAAAAAAAAAAAAAAAAAAAAAAAAGGGAAAAAAAATTATAAAAGTCTATTCTCGGACATTATTTAATAAGTAAGGTCATAACGTACAATAAAATATTAGTCGATAAATAAATGGAAAGTGCGAATTTCAAGTAAGAAAAAAAGGGCATATATGTAATTTTATTGCGAAATAATATTCTGGTCCCATTACTTTTATGATGCAACAATTTTTTTTTTATTTGTTTGTTTGTTTGTTTGTTTCTCGAGTGAGAAAAGAAATAACAACCAAATGGGATTTTAATTAATTTTTTTTTTTCTTTATAAAATGATATCAAAATTTTAAATGGAGAATGAAAATGAAAAGAGAGAGAGAGAGAAAGAGAGAGAGTGAGACCGTTAATTGATTGTTTATTAATTTTTAGTTACGTTATTAATGATCAATAACTGTAAATGAGAATTCGAAAGCAACATGTTTAAATATATCAAACGCACACACACACACAAACATTAATTCATTTATTTTATTTTAATTTTTTAAAATTTTTTTTTTCTTTCGAATAAAATCTTTTCGAAGATCAACCTGAGAACAACAAACGAACACACCAACAAACAAACCTAGGTCGCCTTTTAAAACAGGTGGTGGTCACGTTGGCAGGTTTTTTTTTTTTTAGGTGTAATAATTTATTCTTAAGCAATTCTAATTAATATTTTTTTTTCTATATATATATATATATATATATATATATTTCAAGGGCGGCGGTGTGCGAGTCATTTGTGGGTACGCACACACGCACATACGCACGCACCTGTACACAAAAATAGCGGTGATGCTAACGAACGAATATGTGTTAATGATGTACTTGAACGTGCGTGAGTGTGCGCGTGTATTTTTTTTTTTTTTTAGGGAAAAAACTATTTTTTGAAAATATTTGATTATTTATTTGCATTTATTTCTTCGTTATTGCGTCTAAATGAAAAATTATTTTTGTACCATTTAATTGAATTTCGTACGAAAAAAAAAATTAGTCGTTTCGTCGCCATTTTGTTTGATGGTAGTTTTAATTCGCCGGGTAATTAATTAATTTGTAAATTTATTTCGATGACAAATTTTACGACGGGAGAGAAAATTTCCCCCCCCCCCATCGTTTAATATTTGTTTTGCACGTATGACGTTTGATTTTTTTTTTTTTTTTGTCTTTTTTTAAATTTCGGTATTTTCATCATCGGGATTTTTATTTACGATGTGGAAAATCATTCGATTCGGCGGCAGGGAATTGATTCGAATCGGGATTTTTTTTGTCAATTTTTTTATTGTTTTTTTTAAAAATAAATAAAAGAGAGGATTAAGCCGTAGCTTTTATTATTATTATTATTATTATTATTATTATTATTATTATTAATAATTTTCTTATTTTATTTCGAACGAAAACCTTGGGATAAAATAAAAAGAAATGATAACACATTAAACGATGACGAATCAAAATTAATAATAAAAAAAAAAAAGAAAAAAAAGAAAAATTATTATTAATAATAGTTTATTATGAGAGGCAGCCTCAGTTCGTTCGTGTCCAATGTTTTTTTTTTTAAAAAGACCAACCGATGTGTGAAAACTAAACCGTGATTCTAGAAATTTCGGTAAATTATTATCATTATTATCATCATTATTATTTTTGTTGTTGTTGTTGTTATTATTATTATTATTATTTTTTTTTTTTTTTTCATTTTGGTAACGTGAAATTTCACTTCCTTTGAAAATAATAAATTCAATGCCCGAACACCTTTACAGTTATTTTTATTATTATTATTATTATCATTATTATTATTATTTTTTTTTTTTGTTTAAATAATATTAATTAACGACTCTAAACTATCCGATCGGTGCGTGCGTTTTTTTTTTTTTTACATTAGATTTTTGCGAAAATGGAAAACGCGTCGTAGTTTCAAAATACATTATCAATTACTCGGGATTCTTTATTTTATCAATTCGATAATCATTATTATTATTAACTTTTTTTTTACTCCTTGGTATTCATTTGCGTGTGTGTACGCGTGCGTGATTGTACATATATGAATCTCAGAGAAAGAGAGAGAGAGAGAACTTGTTACGCGCGTTTAAAATCATAATAATTGGAAAGTTTTCTTTCTTTTTCTTTCCTTTTTTAACGTGGTTTTATTATTATTATTTGGTAAGAGAATTTCGCATGCCTAGATAAGAAGTTACTACTACTACTGCTACTACTGCTACCTTTATGCCGGAAGCGTAAAAACATGGATTAATTTTAATTTGACCCTTGATAATAATTGAAAACGGTTAGCATATGCTATCGTTTCGAAATTTACTTTTTCTTTTAAGCTTTTTTCCATTTTGCCTTTTTTTTTTTTTTTTTTTTTTTTTATTATTATTATCAGGTTCACGATAACTGTGACTCCATTTTATTTTATTTTCTTTTCTCATTTTAAACGTTTTGTTAATAATTAACATCAATTTAAGGTCTGTCGAGACGTATCATTTGAAAATTTGTCGGTTTAAATAATAAATGTTAATTTTTAATTTGAAACAATTTTCTTTTTTTTTGCATTCGCATTCGATAAGATAGTAATTAATTATTATTATCATCGTTTTATTTATTTTAGATTTGAAATAAAAAATGGCGGAAAAAAGAGGAATGAAAGCGTTGGAATTGTGGTGTCGACGAGTTACAGAAGGATATCCAGGTGTTAAAATAGAAAATATGACAACGAGTTGGAGAGATGGATTGGCATTTTGCGCACTTATACACCACTTTCGCCCGGATTTAATGTAAGTTTATGAATGTTTTTTAAAAAAAAAATATTTTCCCTCTATATTCAGGTTGTTCTTGTTTTTACACCTTTTGTTTGTTGTTTGTTTGTTTGTTTGTTTATGTAAGAGTGAAACGTTAACGTTTGCTCTCCGTGCGAATTATTCGGTCCGAACGATATTACTATTATGTTTTCTCTCTCTCAAGGAAATACGTTTTATACGTAGGAAAGAATCAAGTTGTTGAGTTTCTAAACTTTTTGAGTGAAAACTCATTATTCGCGTTTTTTTTTTTTGTTAAAGTTACATCAAAGGAAAAAAACATGACGACGACAACAACAACAACAACAACAACCTGAATGTAAAATAGGAAGAAAAAGTAAAGCACATAAATAATTATAATGAATACTTTCATAGCTCTCAGCTACGCCGGAAAACTTTTTTTTTTTTTTTAAATTCATAAATAAATTCAGGTTTGATGAAATGGTTAGGATCGATCGATGAAAATCATTTTGTGTACGAACGAATTTTCACGTGCGTGGCCCCCCTATTTTTCCCTCTTTTACTTTGCGTTTTTTGTTCTGTTGTTTTTCTCATGGGTGCGTACCTACCTACCGAGTTACGTTCGTTAATTGTCACAGTACCTGAATCGAACTCCTAAAAAATTTAACGTATGCTATTTTCCTTAACGTTCGAATCGTTTCAAATATAATTTAATATTGCTTATTTGAATTAAGTAGTATCCAGTCGTGGCACAAGATTATTTAAATACCTTCGTTTCCGGTCGATGTGAAAAAAAAGAAAAACCTTATAAACGTGGGGATGTAGAGGGAGGAGGGAATTGAGAGAAAACGTTGAAATTTCCAATTATTATCACTATTATTATTATTATTATTATTATTTTCTAAAAAAATTTAATTTGTTAAATTTTTTCCGATTCGACGATTAAATTTTTCTTTTGCCATTAAATAAAAGAGAGAGAGAGAGAGAAAATGATGTTAACACTAAATGATTTAATAAAAGTGAAATCAATTTCTTTCTTTTTTTCTTTTATTATTTTTTACATATATATTTCACTTATTTGAAAAACGCGCCAGGTAAAAAAAAAAAAAAAAAAGAAAATTTAATTTCATTTATTTTGATCATCATCCGACGAGTAGTAAAAAATAATAATAATAATAATTCATTTAATTATCCGTGTAAAAAAAAAAAAGTTGAATGCGTGCGAACGTGGATTCGTTGGTGTTACTTTTCCAAATGCATGAGTTAAGCGCAATTAAATTCAAAAAAAAAAAAATTTCAATTCTATAAATTTCACGTAATTGAGATTGAATTACATTTAAATACCGAATCTAATATACGATGATTGTCGTCGTCTGCTCCGTGGTACGGTTGTTGTTGTTGTTGTCTTCTGCTCTTACGATCGATCGTTCGACTATTATTATTAATATTTATTAGAAATCAGGTTTTCTTTTTCTTTTTTTTTTTAACTTTGACATTGATTTGAAATAATATAAAAAAACCGCAAAAGTGTTTTGCGGGTCAATTGGTTTGTGTAGAAGAGAAAGAGTGTTTCGTGGTGGCATTTCCTTTAAAAAAAAAAGCGTTTGTTGTTGTTGTTGTTGTTGTTGTTATCGACTAACCGTTTAATATTTGTTAATGTAATAAAACAATGAAAAGAAAGGATTCAAGTTTCTTTGTTTTCGTTGTTGTTTGTCGTTGTTGTTGTTGTCGTTGTTTTGTTTTTGGTTAAATTCTGTGGCGAAAAAGAAAAAGTTGAAAATTTTTTATTTTTTTTTTTTTACGAAAATGTAATAAATTTTCTCCATTTGAAATTTTGTATTCGGTTTGGTTTTTTCCAAACCATTTTTCTCTTAACGAACACATGAATGAATGAGTGAGTGAGTGAATGATTGAATGAGTGAGTGAGAGAATGAGTGAGTGAATGTAGGAAACGATCGTTTGACCATGATTTTCTTTTTTTTCTAAAACAGTTAAAATATATATAGAAATCTTTAATGACTTTGTTAAAATAAAATTATGATGGGAAAAACGAATGGAAAAATCGTGTAACCGTTTTTGCGGATATAAAATGGCGGTGCCATTCGAGGGGGGGAGGGGTAACTAGCTGAGGATATCGTCTGTTGTTTTACGCGATAATTACCTTTTACAGTCTGATAAGTTTTTTTTGTCGAATTTCACGGCTTTTTTTTTTTTTTTTTTTTTTAAAAAAAAAATTTACACTCGGGGGTATACGAAACGAAGAGATATTTCAAACTTTAAAAAGGTCTCGACATCGTAATCGTTTTACCAACAAACGTTCATCATCATCATTATTATTATTATTATTATTGTTTATTGGAAGAAAGTAGTTGTGATGACAAATGCACAACGACAACAAACCTTGATTGTACGCAATGAGAAATGACGTAACAAACGTACGGTTATGCATGTGTGTGAAAATTCAAATGGAAAATGTGGTGAGAAAGTCGTCGCTTTTTGCGGTTCAATTCGAAAATATTTTTTACAAAACTTTTTTTTTTTTTTTTTTTTCATTAAATTAAATAAATCATCGTTAATTTTAAATGTAAATAATAATAATAATAATAAAAAGAGTTAGTCGAAATATTTTTAAAAAAAGTTGCTAATCTTCTTTTGACCGACCGACCGACCGACCGCGACCGGGTTAAAAGAAAGCCGCTGTGATTGATGGTAATTACCATTACAAGAAGAATCATCATATTTCGTATCACTTTTTTTTTTTTTTTTTTTTTGGCATAAAACTACTTGAAAATTATTATCATGGGGTATCCATACGAAAGCGTTTGAGAGAGAGAGTTGGGGGGGGAGGGAGGAGAGAGAAAGAGAGAGAAAAGGAAACGCTTTAAACGCAACGAAAATCGTATGAGAAAAAAAAAAAAGAAAAAAAATTTTTATTTCGAACGTGCGTTTTCAATTATTTTCTAATTAATTAATTTTAAATGAAAACGTTAATGATGATAATAATAATAATAATAAGATTCGGTTTTTTTTTTTTAAATAATAATTTTCCATCGTTTTCTTTCACTTTCGGTTTGATGAATAGTCGAAAAAATTAAAAAAGTAAAATGAATCGAGAGATCGAATGAAAACGATTACGTAAAATTATTGTTAATTTTTTTTTTTTTTTAATTTTATAATAATTGAAGAGAGAGAGAGAGAGTGTGTGTGAGGGGAAGAGAGAGAGAGAGAGAAAGAAAGAGTGTGAGGGGGAGAGAGAGGGAGAGAGAATAAAAAAAAAAACCAATTTGTTTAAATCGTAGCAAAATAAAATAATAAGTAATATAAAAAATCATTAATATTAATGGCCGTCAATGGTTAAACAAGTTTATCTTTTGCGAGAAGTTAAATTTTCTTTTTTTTTTTTAGATTTCCGGTTAAAAAAACCGGGAAAAGCGGAAATAGTTTGAAATTATTAAACGGTTATTAAAAATAATTTTTCTTTATAAAAAAAAAAAAATCCTTGTTGTTACGGAAAAACCGAACTTTGAGAGGAGTGTCCGGTTAAATTATAAAAATCGATCATTTTCGATATATCGAAAAGTATATTAAGGTACAAATGGGGGGAGGAGGGGGAAAATTACCGGAAACGGAAGGATTCGAGTGTAGTCAGTGGTCGCACATTGAAAATGAAAACGTGACATCGAAGAGAAAACAAGTGTCTCAAAGTCACGGTCGCGAAAAAAAGAGAAAAGACTTTTCCGACATTGGTTTAACGTAATCGTACCTTAAAAACTTTTAGAAAAATAATAATAATAATAATGATAATGATGACAAGAGGTAAAACACGACGAGGTCAAAATTAATTTGATTTTTGCTTTTTTTTTTTCGTCGGGATTAAAAGAAGATTGGTAGTAGTAGTAGTAGTAGTAGTAGGATAAAAGAAAATTTATTTGAATTTTTTTAAAAAGGTGGAAAATTTTTCCGAACTCGGATCCCCAGATTTATCTTAAGCCTTTTTTTGTTTGGTTTGTTTCGACGGAGATTAAAGAAAATTAAAATTAAACACGTTAATTATGATTATTTGATTTTTTTTTTTTTTGGTCGATTTAATATCGAAAAAAAAAAAACGAATAACGAATGAAATGAACGCGATTATTGTATTAAAAATCCGTTAAATTTATCGACCGGAAAATTTAAAAAAAAAATCAACATCGTTTAATTATCGATCGATTAATTTTCGTGTTGGTTTTTTCTTTTTGAATTTTAGAACGGCGTATTTTACCCCATTTTCGACTTGATTGAAAAAAAAGCGGAAATTGATTTTTTTTTCCATCCGATGAATATAAGAATTGTTAAGGTTTTTGCAAAAAATGTGCGTTTCCGGTAACCATTTTGTTGTCGTTCCATCGTGACTGTACAAAATCTATTCTTAAAATGTTTTTTTGTTCAAACAGACAAAAAAAGGGGGAAGAGAGAGGGGGAAAGATGTGAAATCTTTCGAAAGCGGTTTAAAAAAGAAAAAAAAAGATTTATTATCGGTCGGACATTTTTGTTAGAATTTAGATTTTTACAAGAAAAGGTTTTTTCCTCCCCCCCCCTCTCTCTCTCTCTCTCTGTCCTTTCATCATAACGAAGGGTTTAAATAAGACGTGACAATGACGTCGGCGACGATGGGTATCTCTTAATATAGTCGTCGTCGTCGTCGTCGTCGTCTCCTTTTTCCGTTTTCGAAAATGAGTGTTTGACCTTCGTCGTATAAGTTTCGTTTGAAAATGAAAAAAAATTTAACGGTCGGAAAATGGCGGCGATAAAATCGATAATGAAGGTATCAATCACAAAAGAAAATAAAAGACTCAATTCATTAATTAATTGAAAATTTAAAACAAACAAACAAACAAATTAAATTACGATAATGAAAAAAAAATGAAATGCAAGTGACCTCATTGGTTGTACGCAAGTGTGTTTGTATAGTCGTCGTCGTCGTTCAACAAACACGTACAACAAACGTTTGCAAATCGAAAAGAGATTTATTTTCTTTGTTTCATGACAAGACAATTTTTTTTTTATTTAAAACCGTCCGGTTTTGAAGCAATTTTCTCGTTTTTTTTTTATTAAATACGTCCGGTGATCATTTTCCATCAAGTGAAAGTCGACGACGACGATTTAATTTTTTTTTTTTTTTTTTTTTATATCAACAACACCGTTTAATGTTATTAAATTTGATTATTTCGATTTGCAAGGTCGGGGGAAAAACAAAATGGCGTCGAATGAATGAACGTACGTACGTGTGTACCTATCTTGTGCACGATAAGGGGGGAAAACACAGATAAAACACAAAATGAATAATAACAAGATTATTACGTTCGGGTGGGGTGGGGTGAGGGGTTGGGGGTACGTGTGGAAAACGGGGAAATTCATTTTCCTTTGAAAAAAATAACGCGGTCAAAGGAATCGGCGGGGAGTTTAGAAAATGGTTTAAGGCTAATAATAATAATAATTATAATTATAATATTTTTTTTTTTTTGGTAAAAATTAAAAATGTAAATAGTTTGAAGCGAAATTATGAAATTTATCAGGGAAATTTTTTTTTTTTTTTGTTAGAAAATTTAGAAATTTCTTGAAGAAAGTTAATAATAATCGCATTTAACCAACGTTGTTAAACGTTATTATTATTATTATTATTGCTATTGTTTGTTTTTTTGCAGAGATTTCGACAGGTTGGACAAACGAGACATATATAAAAACAACGAGCTCGCATTTAGAACGGCCGAAAGACAATTGGGGATACCAGCACTGTTGGACGCGGAAGATATGGTCGAATACGAAGTACCAGACCGACTTTCAATATTAACTTATTTATCACAGTTTTATCAAGCTTTTGTTAGTAATCAACAACAACAACAACAACAACAACAAGGTTAGTAGATAGATAGAATTCTTTTGATAGAATCTTTTTTTGTTGTTTGTCGTCGACGGAGTGACATGAAAACGTCATTCGATTCTTCATGTAGGACGACGACCATTTTCAAATGATTGATTGTTAATTTTTTTTTTCATTTCTCGTCATTTGTTTTTTTTTTTTTTTTTTAAGGAAATACCAATTCATCACCGCGAATACCGCATTCGTCAAAGGTTACGGAAATAATATCACCAAATACGAAAACCCCAAAGGCGTCAAAGGTAAATACATATAAATATATATTTCTAAAAAAAAAAAAAAAAATTTTTTTTTTTTGCTCGTACGACGAATCGAATTACTATAAACTTTATTTTTTCGATATTTAGTAGTTGCAGTAGTAGTGGTAGTAGTAGTAGTAGTAGTAGTATTAGTGGTAGTAGTAGTAGTAGTAGTAAATGAAATCATTTTTCACTTTGCTAATTTTTCTCATTAATTAATCGTTCTTGAAGAAAAAAAAAAAAAAAATTAGGTTTGATAAATAACAAGAAGTAACATTGCATGAAATTAATTAACTCGTCGATGCAATATTTTAAAAATGGCGCTTGCTTTATTTATTTATTTATTAATAAGCTCACTTTGTTTTTGTTTTGCATGTTCACGTGTTAATCGTTTGCTTTTTTTTTTTTTTTAAATTTTCATTAATGGGTTTTACCCCCGCCCTCCCCCCCGCTTATTAAGAAAAAAAATGAAAACCTTATTCAGTATCGAAAGACAACCGAAGCGAAAAAGAAAAAAAATAGGTTTGAGTCTTTTATTTATTTATTAATAACAATCGATTATTATCGTTCGTACCTGAAACGTTTCATCATCACGCGTGATGCATTTTAGGGTAAAAAAAAAAACTAAGGCTCAGGTACGAAATAATGATGATAATAATTTTTTTTTATAATCGAGTTTGAAAAAGTAAAAACGTCGCTCGGTCGATGGGGGAAAATTTATTAGGGGTTTTTTTTTTTTATTGTTGTCTGCCCTGAGTGTATTTTTTTTTTTTTTTAATGGCGTTTATGAATGCGCGAAAATAAGTAAATAGATGGCGTGATTGTGTGGGGGGAGGGGGGGAGGGAAACGGAAATAATTTTTTTTCTTTTGGGTTGTTTTCAGTCGATTCGATTTCATCGTCGCCCCCCTCCAAATCGTTTCCCCCTCTCCCCCGTCACGCAGGGAATTTTTTTCATTCATTCGTAGTTTTTTTTTTTTTTTTTTTGTTTTGTTTTTTCCTTGGATGGTATATGATATTTTTTATAACGAGATTTTTTAATATGGCTTCTCGCAGATCCTTTTCGTTTGTTTGTTTGTTTGCAGTCGTTTTAAAAGTTTGTAGTTTGTTACATTCGGATCGAACAAACAACGTTCATAATTCTCCCGGTGTGGCCCTCTTTTTTTTTTTTTTTTTGAAAATTTGTCTGTAAACTAGTTTATCATCATCATCATCATCATCAGATTGTTTATTTTTTTAATAAAAAAAAAAAAAAGGTAAATACAACGTCACGATTTAAACATTAACTTGATTGACGGTTTACTAATTCGCATCGGAGTATTAATTACTTTTTACTTAATATTTACTTTCGGATCGAAAAGAGCAAACGGTTTTTTTTGTTTACCGGACTCCCCCCCATCCCATCCCCCCTCTCCCCTATTCATCCCTTTCTGCTGCCACGTTTTTAAAACTCGAACGAAACGTTTATTTTATTAGGTTAAGAAATAAAAACAACATTTGGATAATTGATTCGTTTTTGTGTGCGTGTGTGCGTGCGTGCGTGTGTGTTCTTGGAACGACTTGCCTTTTCCAGTGTGTGTGTGTTTGTGTGTTTGTCTGTTTGTCTGTTTGTTATCTTTCATCTAAAATTTTTTAATGTTTTTTTTTTTTTTTTTTTTTTTGTTTGTTTGAATGGAATAAAAATGTCACAAAAAATGTTTTACATGCCAATATTGAAGATAAGAGGTTAGGTTTTTGTTTAAGGAATCGTAGAGTTAAATTACGTGAATTTTTATTTATTTATTTATTATTATTATTATTTTTGTTGTCTTTTTAAAGTCTCACGCACGCACGCACGGCCCACAACGTCGTCTGAACTGGAGAAAATGAAAAAAAAAAAAAAAAAAAAAAAAAATTAACGGTACATATTGTCAAAAAAAAAAAAAAAATTTATTTATTAGTTATTTACGAGTTTGTTTGTTTCGTTTGTTAGCCTTCTTCTTCGTAACTTTTAACAATTTTTCATATTTAAATTTCTGTACGATATAGTCTTTTACAAACAAACAAACGAGACAGTGACAAGTTTGAATAGAATTTTTGAAAAACGTCTAATGCCACGTTCATTATTTTTATTTATTTATTTACTCTATGGTTTCTTTTATAATTTGATATACGCACGTCGGTTGAACTTATTATTTCCTCACCCTCATTTTCGACCATGTTTGACTTGTCTCTGATTTCATCTTTATTATTATTATTATTATTATTATTATTTAGATTTGTCGGCTGCTTTTAAAGCTTTGTAAAGTTTTTTTTTTTTTCAACCGTACCGAAATGGAAAATTTATCTGATTTTTCTTATTTTCTTATTTTGGACTGGTTTAATGTAAATTTTAAATGCGTAATTTTTGTTCTTTTTCTCCTTCCCGCTTCCCCCCCCCCGCTTTCCCATCCCCCCGTTGAATTATTATTATTAGCAATGTTGGTATTGAAGGTAACCGTCATAGAGTAAAACCGTACAAAAGGTCAAGTTTTAAAATCCGCTCCGAATAGATATAATATTATCTTTTCCTTACGATACCCATCTTTGTATAATATAATATTGTACGACGAGAGTACCTAGAACGTGTAATGGGAGATGGAAAATTGCAGATGCAGTTATCGATAAACCGAAAATAATAATAATAATAATAATAATAAGGAAAAAAAGGTACGCAACGGTTCGTTCTGGTAGCCTCAATCAAAGTTTTACCCGAAAAGCCTCTAAATGTCGTCATCATCGTTAATCGAGTCTCGCTCTTTAAAAAAAAAAAAAAATTATTTTATTTCTCCCCTTATTTCTTCGGTTTTTTCCCCCCCCCCTTTAAAAACCTCTCGGGTAATTTATAGCCCCCATGAAACTCGAACCTTTAGTGTTGGGGGGAGGGGGAAGGGGGGTGAAAACAAAAAATCCATAATCACGACGTGACGTCTTCATTTTTCGAGTTACGGAAAATTTTTTTTTTTTTTTTATTTGCCTTCCAAGTTTTTTTTTTAATTAGAAACCGTTTTGGTAGTTGAACGCCTTGACTTAAAGCTCTTCAAGGTTAAACAAAAGAGAAAGAGAGAGGGAGAGAGAGAGGGAGAGAGAGAGAGAGAGAGATAGAAATATGTATATGTATATGTTTTATTGTTTTTTAAGAACCGTGACCTCCGACCCGATCGTGTCTTCATTAACGTTTTTATTTTAAATAATCGTGATGAAATGATTTTTTGAACGTGTGAAAATATCATTCCTATTAACATATACGGACAAGGAATACAAATATGATAGGAGGGAGGTAGTGGCGATGATGATGATGATGATGATGATGATGATGATAACTATGACGATGGTAGATTGGAAAAATTAAAAACGCGACTACGACGTTTATTTTGTCGTATTAAAAACATAAATTCTATTATTTTTATTTCTTTTACAAATGTAAACGTTTCTGTGTTGTTTGTGTTTGCGTTTGTTGTCTATGTTTGTCTGCGTGTGCTGCATGCGTGAGAGAGAGAGAGGGGGGGGTAGGGAAAAGGAAACATGAAGGGGAGCCACACGTGAAGAAATAATGTAATAAAGTCGTCGTCCCATGTAAAAATCGTAAAAAAAATTTTTTTTTAAGGTTTATTTTTTTTTCCTTATCATATTTCTCTCTCTCTCTCTCTCTCTCTCTCTCTCTCTTTTAATTTATTATAGGTAGGATGAGGAGGATGAGGAGGTTTTATTTTAAAATTTTGATAGTTTAAAAAAAAAAAAATGTCGGGAAAGTAAATAAAACAATTTCTCACCTTTTTTTCGTTTTTTTTTGGTCGCGTTTGAGTTATAAAATGATAAAAATTAAGTCGTAAAAAAACAGGTGATTATAATGTTCTAGAAAAAAAAAAAGGAACCGCCTAATAATAATTGCATTTATTTAAAAGAGGTTGAAGGATAAAGTTTTAAGTATCATTATGGCTTCTTAAAAATACCTCTTAACAATTCAAATGATAAACTGTTTGAGTGAAAGAAGATGATGAAAAAGATGAAAAAAGTTTCTAATTTGGTCTCTCATTCATTTTTATAACGATATCTTTCACGAAACTTTTTTTCTCTCTCTCTTTTTCTTTCTCTAAACGGCACAAATGCGTTTTTTTATGGCCAATTATTTTTTTTAATAATATTTTTCATATTCAAACAAACTCAACAACAAACAACCGATTGTTGACCTACCAGGTTTTTTTTTTTTTTTTTTTTTTTTTTAAATACATACACGCACGTAAATAATAAAGAAAAAGTTTAAAATCGAACGACGAAGATTCTTATTCGTTTATTTATTTATTTAGTGACGTCACGCAAAAAGAGGCACACGTGAAATAATTATTAAAAAAGGTTAAATAGGAAAAAGGATTTGAGGAAAATGGATGGATGGTTGTGTGGGTAAATTTTAAAAAAAAAAAAAGTTTATTTTTCAAAGTGAAAAAATTTTGTAAAAATTGATGGTAATAAATACGCGAAGATCGGAGCAGAAGAAAAAAAAAAAAAAAAAAGTCCATAGACCAGATTAGTAGTTCTCAAGGTCGTTAACCTTGAGTTAACGAAATTCATTCGGAGATAATAACTTAACGGCCGGTCTTTGCAACAAAATACGCGAAAAAAAAAAAAAAAAAATTTTTTTCTCTCTCGATGTTTTTTAAATATTTTTTCTTACGCGTATCTATCATTATCATTATCATTATTATTATTATTATTAATTTCTCTCCCTGACGAACCCTTTGTGCCTGGATGCGATCCAGATTTATCCCGATTTATTCCAATGGGAAACCCGTGCCCTTTGAAACCCGAACGAAGACCTTTAACCATCCTCGATCCTTTTCATGTTCTCGTGAGGATTTGAGTTCTTTAGTTTTTAAACGCGCGTTCCCCCCCTACCGTTACGTAAGGTTTTTACGTTATTATTTGTCCGATATGTCGTCTCTTGACCTTTTAACCTTTCAGAATTTTTTTCCGTTTATATGAGATTTTATTCGACAAATTTCCCTCAGTTTTTTCTTTTGGTTTTAACGAAGGATTTCGATGAAAGAAAAAAAAAAGTAAATAAATAAAAAAGCCATTTTTTTTTTTTTTTTTTTTTTTTTTTTTTACAAGTGTATCACCTCTTTGGTTTCGATCGCACCTGAAACAGTTTTATAGCTTGTTTCAAACCTGAACATCAGGTTTAAAATCGTTGTAAAAATAAAAAAAAAAAAAAAAATATTAGTTTCTACTCGGCGATGATGTCAACGATCTATTTTCACCATTAGCACTTTCCAAATAATAATAAAAATAATAATTTGTTTTTTAATTAAGTTTAGTATTGTTGTGGTTGTTGTTGTTGTTGTTGTGGTTGTGGTTGCTGCCGAGGACAAAGAATATTTCGAAGGGGGAAGGGGGGAGTAAAAATATTAAATGTGGAATTGAAAGACCTGAAGTGTTTCCTGTTTTGTGAATGCGTAGTAAATGTTATTTGCGTTTGTAAAGGACGGAGGAGGAGGTGGTGGTGGTGGTGATAGGGGTGGTGAAAATGAACAAACAACAAATCGAGGCTTCCCCTCATTTAAAATACTTTATAAAAAAAAATTTGTTAGAGACTCGAATCGTTTCGTGTTGGTTCGTTAAATTTATTCATAGCAGAAGAGAAAAAAAAAAAAAAAAAAGGTCTTGAACGTGCGGTTTCGACCAACTAACCTCTATTTATGTACACACTTGCTGAGATAGTGATGTAAGAGATGATGATGATGATGATGATGATAATGATGATGATGATGATGACCTTTAACACAGAATTCTATTGCCAAAGGCTTTTTCCATCTCCCTATTTTTTTTTTTTTTTTTTTTTTTGCTTTTCATACACTATTTTATTTTCCATTTTGTTTTTAATTAAACATTTCAACGATCGACATTTTTTTAAAATGATATTTTCTGTCTCTCTCTCTCTCTCTCTCTCTCTCCGTTTTGTTTTTTCACGATGTTGGGGCTCGTAAAAACAAAAAAAAAAAAAATTATTAAATAAATGATGAATAGGAATTTATTTTTACACTCTCATAGTTTTCATTCTCATTCTCATTCGAGAACCGTATAAATCGACGTCGATTTATTATTGCACGCTTTATTATTATTATTATTTACTTATTTATTTATTTATCCATTTACTGTCGCGACAGTGTTAAATAAATCACAAGATTATTATTGATTCGATTTTTTTCTACGGCAAGGCGGTGGATTTTTTAAATATGGCGTTCGATATGATTTCGAAACAAACACCCGACGGTGGGTGGGCGTGGAGGGGAGGAGGGAGGAAGAGTATTTACGGGGGTTGTGCTGATGCAAACACATAATTTCTTGTAATTTTATATGGTAGACGATGTCGCCTCGGGTGACCATCGATGAAATTAAATGATGATGGCGATTAAGTCGAAGGTTAAACGCGAGCGAACGCACATAAACGCACATCGCACCACATCAAATGAGATCGTAAACAATTTTTCATAGGAAAATATAATGAAAACAAAAAAAAGATCGGTTGTATGGTTGTACGGTTGTACGGTTGTACGGTCTCATTAGTTAATGGCGTCCTCTCCTCGTCTATTTAAAGAAAACAAACAAATTAAAATTTTAAAAGCGTAATTTCATTTCTAGGTATCGTTTTAAATTCTGAAATGAAATATCACGATCAGATTTGTGATGATAACCTCTTCCCCCCTTTCCCTTCTCTTCCCTTTCCCCCCCCCCAAAAAAAACTAGGTTTTGAGTTATCCGCAAACGAGACTGTCCTAGACCTTTCGTATTAATCAAATTTGAAAGGAAAAAAAAAAATAATTAACCGTGAGTGACACTTTTATAAACAAACGGAATATCAAGACAACCAACCAACAAACGTTATTTCGTTGGTTGGTTGTTCAACGTTTTTAATTGACTTTTCTGTTATTTTTTTTATTTTTATTATTCTCTCTCGAAAAAGGAAAAGAGACTGAAAGAGAGAGATAGTGATAGGTTTACAACCGTGACAAAAAAATTAAAATGGCCGCCGTAAATAATAATAATAATAATAATAATAATAATAGGAAGTGAACATTATTGAATAATATGAATGTTTTGATTTAATAATAATGATTGTTTGTTTTGGTTTGATGGGTAACAGTGTCGTTTGGGTCGATTGCCTTTATTTTGAAGGTAACAAAAAATTATTATTATTATTATTATTTTTTTGTTATTTTTATTATGAATCACGCTGGATGAGTGGGTGAGTGGGTGGGTGGGGGTGGGAGTACGATGATGATGGTGATGATTAAATTCTATGGACTTATTAATCAGTAACTGTTTTTATTCTCTTTTGTTCCCGCCTGCTTATTAACATAACACGGGGGGGTAAAGTTCGGGTCACTTTCACGGGTGTGTCACACCTATTATTCTTATTATTATCATTTGTTTTTTTTTTTACAATGGCAGCACCATCGCTCTCGAATCGTTCAAACTTTTCGTACCGCACACCCACACACACACACACACACGCCAAAGCACATTTAAATAATTAAAAAATAATTTCCGAACGCTTGAACGACAGCAATTTAAAAAAAAAAAAAAATTAACGTCATCTTTTTTTTCTGTTATTGTTTTTGTCTTTTTTTTCTCCCCACACCTTCCCTTCCCTCCCCTCCCCTCTTTACGTCAAGGAGGAAAAGACTTTTGAAAAAAAAAAAAAAAAAAAGAATTTTTGTCATGTTTGCATTTTTACAACGTCGTGAAATTATTTCAAGTGGATATTTTATTATTATTATTACTTATTAGAAAAAGGCACGTAAAAAAAAAAAAGACAAAAGGAAACGGAAAAAGCCAAAAAAAAAAAAGAAAATTTACATCCTTGACATTAAAGCCCTTCGAAATTTGTTGTGGGATGAGGGAAGGGGGAAAGGGAGGGAAAAATTGAATTCGCCCTTTCTCTGACATTTTTTTAAATATTAAATTTCAATTTTTTATTTTTTTTCTTTTTCTAATTATCCCTTATTTTCTTGTAAATGTTATCATTTAAATGTTAGCATTGTAACTATTATTATTATTATTTAGTTATTTAGTTAGTTAGTTATTATTATTATTATTATTGTGCGTAAAAAAAATAAATAAAAACTTTTTCTTGCGTCCTATCTAAAAAAGATTTAAAAAAAAAAAAAATTTTCTTGTTCTCAACTGTCTCTTTCTGTAATTGCAATTTATTATTATTATTATTATTATTATTATTATTATTATTATTATTATTATTAATTATTATTATTATTATTATTATTATTATTAATTTCGTGGGATAATTTTATTTAAAATAAATTCAAAAACAAACAACAAACAAACGTACGAACGAACGAACGAACGAACAAACAAACAAAAAAACGTAAAACGACTCGGAAAAAAAAATTTACACTAATTTATTATTATTATTATTTTTTCGCCTTGATTAAATTATTATTATTATTATTATTATTATTGTTTTCTTGAACCTTGTACCTTTTTTTTTTTTATTTTCTTTTCTCGTATCGATTTAATATAATAATTTGAATTAGGCGAAGCGGAAACGAAATTTAAAAATTATTATTCGTCGTCGTTTAAAACTCGTCGCTTTGGTGAAAAATGATTTTTTTTCGATCTCATTAATTTTTTTTTTTTTTTTTTTTCACTTACGTTAGTTAATTTTTTTTTTTTTTTTGGTTGTTTGTCGCGTTGCAAACGTTTGTTTGTTGTTGATTCATCAGGTATTTGTATGCTT
Organism: Pediculus humanus corporis; assembly: GCF_000006295.1. NCBI lineage: Eukaryota > Metazoa > Arthropoda > Insecta > Psocodea > Pediculidae > Pediculus > Pediculus humanus. The sequence goes on from NW_002986991.1 coordinate 534,492, forward strand.
TTTTTACTTACTTACTTACTTTTTTTTTTCTTGACTGTTTGTTAAGCGCAACCTGATCGGGCAAAAAATTAAAAAAAAATTTTTAAGTATTAATTTTTTTTTTTTTTTTTTTTAAATTGGTACGATTGTTTTGTTGATGTTTTTGTCTTTTTGATTTTTTTAAACCCCCCCCCCCCCGTCTCCCCGAGTCCTTTTCCTTCTCTTCCTCTTACTCATCCTCCTCGTCTTCCTACTTAATATCATATATATATATATCGTATATTCATTCGTGATGTGTTTTCTTCAGGATGACGGGATGGATCTGATGGGACAGTACAAACCTGAAATCTTCTGCTAGCAGGTAAATAATTTACACATTTATATACATATATACGTAACGCACATTATTTGTTTATCTTTTCTTTTTTTTTTTTAATGTCGTCGCTTTTTCGTTCTTGCTTAAACGCTTTTTATTTTTTTTTTAAATGCGTCGTCATTTCCATACCTGGCCCCCTCCCCTCGTCGACAAAAAATTGGGGTAGTAGTAAAAGGGGTTGTTGTTTGATCGGTTGAAGGGTTGGTGCGTTGAAATTCAAATTTGCTTTATCCACTCTCTCTCTCTCTCTCTCTCTCTCTCTCTCTCTCTTTATAATCTCAATGAGGATTTGTGGGTTTAATCGTACGCTTATTGAATTACTGGGGATTGGAGAGATTTTTAAACAAAAAGTTAATTAAAAATTCGGTTTTTTTTTTTTTTGTAATCGTTGCGTGAAATAAACGACGACAATGTCGACGACGACGACGACAAATTTAACTCTTTGCCAGACCTCAATCATTCCTTCGGTGCTAATGAACCTTTGAAAGACAGAAAGAAAGAAAAAAAATTGAATAAATCACGTACAGACGCTTCATTTAAATTATTTTAGCATCGCTTTCATGTTCTTATTAATAAATAAATAAGTGTGTGTGTGTCTATCTCTCTCTCTCTCTCTCTCTCTCTCTCATTCACGTACATCTGTTTTGATCTTTTTCTTTCTTTCACTCTCATTTACATAAATTTACAAATAAGTCTCTCTTTCTCTCTCTCATATATGTATCAAGTGTATATATGCACGCACATGTATGTAGTTTTTCCGGTTAACGGTTACGAACGAACCGTTTGTCGAATTTTCAAAATGGCGTTTTACGACGAAAGAGGAACGTAAAACTATTAGAAAGGATTCGTATTTCCCTCTCTCTCTTTCCCTCTTTCTCTCTCTCTCTCTCTATCTCACTATCTCTCCTAGTAAGCTCGCAAGGGACGTACCGATTGACTGACGACCATTATGCGTTTGACGATACGGGGGTCGATCGCGACATAACGCCGAATGTGTTTTTATTATCATTATTATTATTATTATTTTCCTTAAAAAAAAAAAAAATGGAATAACCTTCGACAATAATAAAATCCGGGATTGTGTACAACAATTATTTTATTTACACAAAAAAAAAAAAAAAAAAAAATTTCAAGGTGATTATAAACCAGAAAGTTAGGCTCGTCTCTCGAGTTCTTTTTTCTTGTTTTCATGCGAAAGACTCGTCTTGTTAATTATTATTATTATTAACATAAAAAAAAACAAAAACAATAAAATTATTTATTTATTTACTTTTTTTCGTATGGAAAATGTGCGTACGCACACACGCGCACACACCCGCACTCGCGATGTATGTGTATTTTATTAGTGAAAAGTGGAAAGATATAAAAATAAAACTTTCTCTTTTGATTAATATTATTAATAATAATAATAATGATAATTTAAACGTTAATAAATAATTTTTGAGTGATTGAGTGAATGAATGAATGAATGAAAGTTGACATTGTTTCTCTCTCTCTCTCTCTCTTTACCAACGAGTTAGGATTTATTTTTTATTTTTTTTGCGAAAATTTGTGTTTTGGGTTAACGTGCGCGTGTTTGTTTGTTTTTACCATTTTGTTGTTGTTGTTGTTTGTCATCTTGTTGATGACATCCATTCGAATTTAATTTGTAGGAAAATTTTTGTTTGTTTTAATTGTTTGTACGAACAACCGTCGAGCGATGAGAAGAGGGGATGTCATGAGTTTTTTTTTTAGGTGTGATTTAGGTGGGGGGAGGCTACGTAGATTTTTAGATAGGGGGAATGATTGGGAAAATTTTTTTTACCGGAAAATCTCATTTTATAAAACCGAAAGTTATGATTAATTAGTCACTCGTCAAATTAAAAACCAATGCTGACAACTTTTGAAAAATAAATTTAAAATAATAACAATGACAATAAAGAAACTTAATAATTTATTTGCGGGTAATTTGTTGTTGTTTTTGTTGTTTCCCCTCCTCCCCTAAAGCTGAACGTACCTTAAAGACATTCATCCTGCGCATAACATTTTTTTTTTTTTTTTTTCTAAAACGCGTCATTCAGGTTTTCTTTTCAACGTAATTTTTAAATCTGTGAAAAAAAAAAAAAGTTGCATGCAAGGTTTATTAATATTCCAAAATGGTAAAAAAAACGATTTGACGTCACGAAGGGGAGGACATCGAGGAGCGGATATCCGGTCATGTTTTTTTTTTTTTTTAAATTAATCCGGATTGTGATTGAATTCTTATGCTTTTGTTATTTTTGTGTGCCAGCTTTTCGAAACGCCGAAAAAAACAAAACAAAATAACGAAAGAAATTATTATTATTATGGTGTATTAGGAGGAAAAATGAGGGAAAGAAAAAAGAAAAACGGTTTATCTTTTCTGACATTTTTAAAACAATGGATGTCATTGAATTTATTGTTATTGTGAAGCAAAGGAAAACTTAAAAGTCTAATCGGTTGGCCCTATTGTTTTATTAATAATCTGTAGGCAATTAGTCAATTCTAGTCCCGAGCTCTGTGTGCGTGCATGTGTGCGTGCGTGCGTGCGTTAGTGCGTGCGTATGCATTTCAAAAGTCGGAGGGGAAAGGATTGAGTGGGGCCTTTTTTTTAAAAATTTTAATTCATAGCATTAAGTGCGTGAAATTTATTGTTTTTTATTTATTTATTTATTTATGTATTCATTAAGAATTAGTTTTTAGTATTTATGCTAGTTAAATATTCAAATGAAAAAATAGACATTGAAGAGAGAGAGAGAGAGAGAGATTGTGTTTGTTTTATTAATTGATTTTATTATTGACGGTTTGTTGTTGTTTTTTTTTTAGGTGGGTTCCGGCCGTCTTGAAACGTGCTGGTCGTGTAGACGGCCGGTATTTCTAGCCGAGCGATTGGTCGCCGGTGGGAAACTTCGACACCGAACTTGTTTCACTTGTAAAAGGTGCGGAAATCAGCTTAATTTGGTCGGATGTTACGAAACCGAATCGGGAGATTTCGTTTGCGAAACTTGTCCGGATGAAGAAAAAGAAAACGACATTTCTCGGTCGGAAAATGAAACGTTGAAAACGTTCGGAAACGAACAATCGTCATCGGTTGCTGACGAACCCGTGAAAAATGTTGCTGACGATGATGGTGATGATGATTATAGTTTGAATTTTGAAATTGCTTTGGATTCATTTGTGAAAAATCGTAATTCAAGCATGAAAGAATTTTTGGGAAATTTAATAAATAGTAGTTCATCGGATTCTCCCGATACCAAATCCGTAGTGGATTCGAAATCGAATGAAAATCCACCGTCCGTCGGAGTTTTAAATCCCGCGGGAACATCGTTGGAATATGGTTCGGATTTGGTGAATAGTGTGCCGCCAGTTAAAAGTGTTGATGTAAACCAGCATTCCACTGCCAGTTTGGAAAAAACATTGAATACTAAAATCAAAACTTTGTTGGGTCGAGATTTTAAGGAAACTTTGTCGCTCCTTAATCACGAACCCGAAAGTTTTTTAGCTGACGTTTCTGACATTATTGATAGTGTTATAAGTGATGCCGTGAAAAAAGTTGAAGAAAAACTTGAAGATGATTTAAGTGAAAAGCCATCCGATGAGAAGGAATTATTATTAGAAAAAGGAGTTGGAGAAGAAAAGGATGTGCTCATTGATAACAACGTCGACGACGATGATGATGTTAAGAATCCTTTTGATTCGAATGGTTCTACCGCTCGCGAAGAAGAAAAAAAGAAAAAAGAGAGCCTGGAAGCGACGGAAATAAATGAATCTTTAGTGTCAACTAAAGATGAGTCAATGTCAATCGATGACGCTCATGAAAAAGCAGAAAACTATCCGGAAGATTTGAATCCTTTTGCAGATTTCGAAGAAGATGAAAAGAACGTTTCCGCGAAAACGTCATCTCCATCACCTCGAAAACCTCCAGTTCCAGCTGTCAGAACAAAAACTCCACGTAAAACATCGTATAATCAATCAGGTAAAAAAATAATCGAAGCTCCGAAAGTGAATTTAAATCCATTTTGGAGCGATGGCGAGCCGAGTAGTGATGACGAAACTGGTGGAAAACCAATTCCGGCTCCGAGAACTCTTTTAAAAGTTCCCGAGGAAGATTCGCCATTTTCCAGGTCTCAATACGGATCTTTTAGCTCCCTTAATAGTTTAGGATCGACGGCAAGTTACATTAGGAAAAAAAAGGGTCCAGCACCTCAACCTCCGGCGGGTACCAAATCATTACAGTATCCGGTGAGTCCTCCGGAGTCTTTGTCTTCCCAAAGAAGCTCGTCTCCTACGGCATCGATCAGAAGTCACAGAAAGTCAAAACCCGCTCCTCCTCCGCCGCCCATCAAATACATAGACGGTGATTACATGAGCGATAAAAAGGAGAAAAATTACGAAAATAAAATGAAGCAAAATTTATCGGTACCTGATAAGAGTTCGTACGGGAAATGGAAAAGGAAAAAGGGTCAAGCTCCGGCTTTACCCATACCGCAAAGAAGAAGGATCACGCCTTTGCCACTCCCTGAATTTTACAGAGAATTGGAAGACTTGGAAATACAACAGAGAGAATTGGAAAGGCAAGGAGTTACCATAGAACAAACTATAAGAATGTACGAAACGGATGATTCGACGCAGGAATCGGAGGGAAGCGAAATGTCCGGTAAAGACGTGGAAGGAATGATATTGCAATTGTTCGACATAGTCAATCAAAAAAACGAACTTTTCCGGAGGCAAGCGGAACTCATGTATTTGTAAGTCACGAATTAAGGGGGGGGGGACGGTAGAATAAAAAGGCAAAAAGGGGGGGAAGAGTGTTACGAATTAAATCATTTTTTGATTTTCAGGCGTAGACAACAGCGACTCGAAGAAGAACACGCGGATATCGAGTATCAAATCCGATGTCTCATGGGAAGACCGGAAAGAAACAAAACGGATTCGGATAAGGCTCAAGAAGAAGAATTGATAAGAAGGTTGGTTGAGGTTGTTGAAAGGCGAAACGAAATAATTGAATGCCTTGACATGGATAGGAAAAGAGAAGTGGAAGAAGACAAAAGTATACATCATCACCTTGAAGTATTCGCAGGTGAGTATAATTTTAAAATTAAAATTGAAAAAAAAAAAAAAAATTTCCTTGACACGAGGCAAAGTTTATTTCACCGACAGAAATATATATAAACAATTAAGCGCACGTAAATACGCGCCCATCCATACGAACCTGACTCTTTTAAAATTATTAATATAATAATATTGATAATAATGATAAAATTGCTTTTCGCGCGGGAAGGGGGTGAAGGGGGCAAGGGAAGGGGGGATCCTTCAAGGAAAACCGGCTGGAAACGTGAGAAGTTTTTTTTTTTTTTTTTTTTTTTGTTTCTATTTCTATTTCTATAATTTAACCCGGAGGAATATTGATACCACGGCTACTGGTAAAAGGTTATACAATGCTTAAGGGTGCAATAATTGACATCTCACGTACATGTTTAAAAATTAATTTTTTTTTTTTTTTTATTTTTTCGCGCATTGTTCGATGGATCGATGGATCGATCCATCAATCGATAGATCGATAAAACGACGATATATCGAAATAATTCGAAATCAACAGAGCACGTACATTCGACTCGATAAAAATGAAAAAAAAATTAACTTTTTTTATTATTATCGTTGTTTTTCTTTTTCCCCCTCGCACACCAGGTACGCTTAAAGGATGGGGAGTCACCGGGGAAAAAAAGAGGTTTTGATTACGTCATTCATTTTGATGACGATCCCTCCTTCGACGTGTGGTTTCATTCCAAGGTTTTTTTTTTTTATGATTCCTGTTGATCTTCCTGGAAAGAAAAACTCATCCGACGAGCTTTCCGACTTGTTTTTTTTTTTTTTTTCTCTTTACTTACGAGACTCGTTAAAAATAATAATGATAATGATAATAATAATAAATAAATGAAACTCGTTTTTTTTTTTTTTTTTAAATAAATAAATAATTAAATTAAAATTATTTACTTTATTTTTTTTTTTTATTTTTACGATCGAAACCCCCCCAGCCGAGCGTTTATTTAGATTTTTTTTTTTTTTTTTTTTTTTTTTTATGGAGAAGAGAAAATGGTAATAATAATATTAATAATAATGATAATAATAATAATAATAATACCAATCATCGCATTGTCTGGAAATTTTAATTTTTTTTTTTCCATCTTTTGCCGGAAGGGAAGGGAAAAAAAGTTTTGTTCGTTACCCAAACGATTTTTTTTTTTTGCGATGCAATTCGCAAGCACGATTTTTTTTTGGGGGGAGGGAGAGGGAGAGGGGAAGGAGAAGAAAGACCCATTACGTAAATTTAAAAAATGGAAAAAAAGAAAAAAAAAAAATTATTACTTTCAGGGTAAACGATCTGAAAAAAAAAAAAAAAGTTGAAAAAGTTTTATTTATTACCGCCTTAAGTTTTCTGACTACCATTTTCGTAACCGAGTTGGCAAAAATCAGGTTTTTCTCTTTCTCTCTCTCACATGAACCTGAGAGAAGTTTTCCCATAGTTTGTAAAAATTATTATTATTATTATTATTATTAATTTTTTTTCGCGTTCCTGTTCTTTCTCTCTCTCTCTCTCTCTCTCTCTCTCTCTCACTCTCTATTTTGGAGTCTCATCATTATTATTTAAATGAGAAGATGGTGAGCTTGGTAGAGAAGGGGGAGGAAGAGGAAGGAGGAGGGGAGAAGGTCGTGTTCGAAATGAAAAATATACGAGGGGGAGGAGGAAAAGGAGGAGGAGGAGGGAGGGAATCCCATAGGATGGAAAACGTGTGAATGAAAATTAAATTAAAACAAAAAGAAACATTTTGACCGATGTTGAGATACCAACAAACGGTTTGTTGTGCCACACAATAACAAACCGGCTCTGGTACTTTAGTAATTTCATGTAGCCATTTTTTTTTAATAAAAAATAAATAAATAAATAATTCCACTGACTTTTATTATTATTTTTTTAATAAATTAATTTCCTCCGACTACAAATACCCAAAATAAATGAAAAAAAAAATTAATTAATTAATTAATTCCTGAGTTTATGTACATAATTTATTTATTGATAAATTTAAAATCGAACGATACCGAATACCAAATAAATAAAACTTACAAACGGTCTCGTTTGTTTGTTCGTCTGTTTGTCGAATTTAAAAGATAAAAAAAAAATCCCCTTTTCGTTCCGTGACGTCATTTTCGTTTTAGAAAGAAAGAGAAAAAGTCTTCTGAGATCATATTTTTTGACGTCATTATCACTTATTATTATTATTATTATTTTATTATTTTTTTGGACAGGTAAAAAAGAAACGAAATCGCCCGAAGAAGTTAATATGAAGTTAAAATCGAACAACGCCGTCATTAAATCACATCAATCAATATTGAAATTCGTCAAAAAGAAAAAAACGAAAAAGGAAAAAATAAAAGAAAATTTATCTAAATCACGGAGGGATGCTGATAAGGACATTGACGAAACTGCTACTACAACAGGTACGACAACAGGTACGACAACAGGTACGATAAAAGACTCGGATTTTGTCGGTGGTAAAACAAAAAATAAGAAAAAATGGTTCGTTAAAATTTAGCGAGGGGGAAGGAAGAGAGAAGAGGAGTGGAGGGGAGCGTAAGGGGGGCTCGTCACAATAATAAACGTACACGTTATTAAATAAATTTTGAACCCGAGGAATGCATAAATAATAATAATAATTAATAATATGCAGTTTGTGTTGTTTGTTTTTGTTTTGTTTTTTGTAATCGTTGGGAAATTTTAATAATAAGTTAAAAACAAATAATAATAATAATAATAATAATTTTCGTACTTACGATTTTTTACTTATTAATTATAAATAAATAAATAAATAAATAGTAATAATAATAATAATAATTGTTGATTTGAAAATTTATTTTATTATTAAATAAAAATAAAAAGGAGAGGCCTTAATTATTATTATTAATTTTTTTTTTTATCAAATATTTGTCGACCGGAGATAAAAATTTACTGTTGTTGCTATTATTATTATTATTATTATTATTATTATTATTATTATTATTATTATTAATATTATTATTATTAACGTTAATTAATTATTTGTTTGTTAAAAATTAATAAATTTAAATAAATAAAATAAAAAAAACCGAACGTGTCTTATTGTGTGAACGAAGGAAGGGGGAGGGGAGAGGAGGGGTGTCGTTGACATTATTACAATTATTATTAATTATTTTATTTATTAATATTTTATACGAATCCGCCATTTTGTTTTTTTTTTTTTTTCGTTTTTTTTATTTTGCCGAATCAATTTTGATGTGAAGAAGAGAATTAAAAGGGGATTCGTTATCATTATTATTATTAATTTTTTTTTTTTTTTTGAATTGTCCGCGCTATAGCAATAAACCAAAGAAGGAAAATGGGGACGACTCCATTTTGTTATTTAATCGATCGATGACGTAATCAATTACGATAATAATAATAATAATAATATTTATAATTATAAGAGAAAATTGCGTGGATCTCATTGTGTATGTGTAACTACTTTTACCACTACCACTACCACCATCTTCCTTTGAGTAAAATTTCCTTTTTTTTCTTTATTGTGTGTGTGTGTGTGTGCGCGTGTGCGTGTGCGTGTGAATTTTTACGTTACTTATAAATAATAATAATAATAATAATAATAATAATAATGATAGTAAAAATTTTTGTATTTTATTTTATTTTAATTTTATGTTTTACGTACGAATATATGTATATTTTTTTTCTAATTATTAATAATAATAATAGTAGTGTTTTTTAAGTAAGCGAATGTACGAATGAATGAATGAATGAGTGAGTGATTGATTGATTGATTGATCGATGACGAAATGGAAAAATTTATTCAAAAATAAAAGTAAAAAAAATAATTTGCCATTAGAGTTTTACGTTAATTATTAATTTAAAACAAACGTTCGTTATCATTATTATTACTATTTTTTTGTTTCATTTTGTTACGTCGATAAAGTCTAACAAAAAAATAGGGAGGGAGGGGGGAGGGGAGTAAATTAAATTCATTTTTTTATTTTGTTTTAAACAATAAGAAGTAATAATAGTGATAATAATAATATTGAAAGTGATGAGCATACAGGTGGTGGTAACTTTAAAAGTTACTATCATTATTATTATTATTGTTATTACTATTACTATTATTATTATTATTATTAATTTAGATTATATTGTTATTGAGTATTTTAAAAAAAATAAATAAATAAATAGTTTATGTAAATGAAAATTTTAATAATTTTAAATTAAATTTTAAATGTAAATTTTATCATTATCATTATTATTTTCATTAATAATAATAATATAAATATATATATTTTTTATAAATAAAATTTGTTTTATTATTATCATTATTATCATTATCATATAATACATCCTTTATCCATCTTTTGTGTGTTGAATACAAAAAAAAAAAAAAAAAGTTTTAATAACTGGCTGGAGTCATGAAAATTTGCAATTATAATATGGATGGAATATGCACACAATGTTTTTTCACCTTTTTCGTGTTTTCTTTCTTTTTTTTTTTTTGTTTATTATTATTATGATTGTATTTTCTTTTGTTGTTGTAATAATTTGTTATTATTATTATTATTATTTAAAAAAAAAAAAGTTGTAATAAAGGAACAAAAAAATTAAAGGTCATTAAAAAAGAAAGAAAGAAAGAAAAAAAATTTTTTTTTTTTTTTTGATTAATGAATTGTTATTTACATTTATTATTATTATTATTATCATGCGTTTTGAAAATTATCATTTTGTTTATTATCATTATCATCATCGAAGCCTGAATTTAAAAAAAAAAAAAAAAAAATTTTGATGGGGATATTGATAAAAATAATATCGATGACGTCGATGAGGAAATAAAAATCGTATATGATCTGTGAGTTTTCCGGGGGTGAGGGGGTTGAAATTACTGTGAAAACTGGAAAAAACTGGAATTTAATTTGTTTATCGATTAATTAATTTGTTTGTTTTTCTTTTGTTTCAAAAGAAAATGAAAATTTTAAAATTACGAATAATAATAAAAAAAAAAAAATTCGCGTGAATAGGAAAACAAAGGAAAATTTTTTTTGTGACGATAACGACGACGACGACCTGTTTCCAGGCAACTTTTTTTCCCGTAAACAAAACCTTTTTATAAACCTTTTAAAACGCACAAAAAAAAAAAACATTTTTACCTTTGACCCTTTTCGTGTTAAAACAAATTACATTTAAATCAAAATCATATTTATATAACATCAATAAATAATCAATCCGTGTTTTATTATTATTTGACCGAAATCATTTTCCGAAAAGTTTTCCTTCCCCTCCTCCTTCTTCCCCTCACTCTTTCTCCCCCCCGTCACCTCCTTCCAAAGTAAAAATAAATTTCCAGGAGTTTTAATTATAAAAATTTTTTTTTTTTTTTTGATCGGAAGCCCCCATTTTTCTTTTTTTTTGGAAACGATTAACCTTTTTCGTGCTTTGAACCTTTTCACTATTATCATTATTATTATTAGAAAGAGATAAAAAAAAGTGATGGTAGCTATTGTATGTACGGATTATTTATTCTTTTTCTTCTTCTTCCGTTTCTTTTTTAATTGCTTGTGCCAATAAACATGCCAAAACGATACCAGCAAGCTGGAAAAAAAAGAGAAAAATGGACAAATGAAAGACAAAGACAAAAATATTAATTAATTTTTTATTAACCGTTAATTAATTAATTACCTCGATGAGAGCAATACCTATTCCGACTCCCATAACTATTAACGAACCTTCCGTTAACCTTTTACTCAATTTGTTAAAACATCCATCTTTGTAAACGTATTCCTTCGAGGGACCGCATAATCTGTCAGGTGAGGAGGGTTGAGATGTTTTGCAACATGATTCTGGATACAAACCACCCATGACCCAATCGTTTGGTCCATCGACTCCGCAACATTCCAACTAATTTTTTAAAATAATAATAATAATGAGTAAAAATTTTTCGTTTTGTCCCTATCCCCTTCACCCCCCGTGAATTCCCTTACTTTACTCTGTAGTTGTGCCCAAACTTTACGATCTTCTGCCGTTGTGACGTCATAATTATCTTTGGATGCTTTCATTGCTTTTCTTAATTGATCCTTAAATGATTCTTTATTGACTGCAGCGGCTATTCCCACGGCTATTTCCACTATGAATATGAGTAAAAGCATGACCGCAAACTAAATAATAATAATAATAATAATAATAATAAATTTATTTCGTGTGTTTTTTTTGAAAGAAAAAGTAGAACAAATCAACACGCCCACAAATAAACTTTTAACCCAACCTATATTTTCATTCTTTTTAAATCGTTATCAATAATAATAATAATGATAATGTACTATGTAGAACGTTATTAAAAATAATATAAATGGAGATTAATAAATTTTTTTTTTTTTAATGAAGAGGAATCTTTCACGTACCGCCATCAACATGTTGTAATTTTCCTTAATGGCGCCGCAGCATCCGAGAAAAGCGATGAGAAAAATAATTATTCCAGCAATTGTTAATATAACCGGTGGTGCCAATGTTGAATTTTCAACAAAATTACTGAAATTATCGACATCTTTAAGAACGTATGCACCGGCTGCTATTATGGCTATACCTGATAGCTGTAAATAATAATGATAATAATATTAAAATCATGTCGGAGCGGTAAACGATTTAAAAAAGTTTTCGTCACATATTTGTATTCTTTGTGAATTTGTAAAAAAAAAAAAAATAAATAATATAAACGGAATATTAAATAAGTTAACCATTTCCGTTTTATACAAAAACGGAAACTAAAAAAATTCTTTTGTTCTTGTGTAATGAAATTTGAAATAAAAAAAAGAAAAAACGACGCCATTGTGACGGGATCAATAGCGTAACAGAAAAAAGAGAAGAAGAAAAAGAAAAAGAAATCGTCAAAACTTTTTATATATATATATTTTATTGACGACGACGACGACGACGGAAACGACAACGGTAATGATGATGATGATGATGATGATAAAAAAAAAATTTTCTTTGAACTTTATTGACCTTTTACCCCCGTATCATTACCCCCCCTTTTTTTTTTAAAAATATCGAATTAGAAAATTAAGAAAAAAGTGTCGAGTTTGACACATAATGTAAAAAAATTTTTTATTTACACGTTAAATTATTATTATTATTAATTATAATTAAAGAAAAAAAAAAGTTATTGACACGAAATTTGAAAATATACATAAATGACGTCATATAGAATTTTTCTTTTTTTTTGTTTACAAATTTTTTTTTTTTAATAATAAGAGATTATTAATTTTAATTATTTGACGTTAATTTTTTACACCTCCTCTTCCCCTCCCCCCTTCCCCACAATATAGCTAAATCAAGTGGTTTTTATTTTAACCAGTAATAAATATTTTGTGGGGGGTCTGTCCAAAGATCTGTTGTTGATTTGAAATCTCGTAAAGTACTTTTTTTTAATTAACGAATGGAGAGAAAGAAAGAGGGTTTATATTCGTATATATTTTCCTATCAATGCTCAACACACTACCGGAAATTACCTCCATAACATTACCCCCCACCCCCCATTTACAAGGGGTTGTTAATAAATGATTCATAATAAAATTGTTTACCCTTAATATTTAAAATTTTGATTCTGGTGTAATTATAAAAGTAAGACACGTTTTTTCAAATTAAAATTTTTTTATAAAGGGTGTGTAAATTTTTTTTTTTTTATCCCTCACGATATAAACTTTATCCCTATTATTATTATTATTATTATGAAGTATGAAAAAAGGTGATTGAATATTCTGTAATCGATAAATGGGGTTAAATCGGTGTTTTTCACATTATAATATTTTTATTGTTGTTGTTGTTGTTATAAATATTATAATAAA
>NW_002986991.1:548262-550258 GCF_000006295.1 Pediculus humanus corporis
TAAGCAGCGAACGTTAAAGAAATAATAATGAAAATAATTTATTTGTATCAGGCAATTATAAAACGACGGAAGGTTTCTCTTATGAATGTTTTTTAAAAATATGATATTTACTCATCGCTAACGAGCGGATGGTTGTTAACGACGTTGAAATTCGTTTTATCACAGACTCTCTCTCTGTCTCACTCTCTCTCTTTCTTTCATTCACCGTCTAATAAATATTAATAAAAATAAAAATAATAATAATAATAATATTCGCGTGAATATTTTTTAATTAATTTTTCAGTTTATTGTTTTCGTTTTTTTATTTATTTATTTATTTTTATTATTATTTATTTATTTATTTTTATTATTATTATTATTTATTTATTTATTTATTTTTTAATTAATAACGTGTCAAAAAGTAAACAAAAAATAATGATAATAATAAAAATAAAAAATGGAGATAGTGCGGGGGAAAAAAAGGGGGGTATTAATTATTAATAATAAATTTTTTCAATTAAAATAAATAAATAAATAATAATAATACTTACGGCAAAAATAAAATTAAAAACGAATAAAAGATATTTAATACAAGACATTCCACAAGTCTCCATTTTTGTTTTTTTTTGTTTTTTTTTTTTTTTTCTAAAATTAATTTTATAATTCACAAAATAAAAATAAAAAAATAAATGAGACAAAAAAAATAAAAAAAAATTTTTTTTTTTTTTTTAATAAAACAAACAGAAAATGGGTTGGTCAGTTGTTTGTGACAAACTTAACAACACACTATCGAATGAAAAAATTTTTTTTTTCTTTTCGAAAGCTAACGAAAAAAAAAAAAAAAAGTTTTTAGCGCAAGTTAAGGGTTGAAAGAGTGAGAGAGAGAGGGAGAGAGAGAGAGAAAGAGGAAAAAGGAGAGATTTTCAAAAAACATTTATTTTGTTTTGGGGTTTTCTTTGTTGTTTTTCTCCAACTAATTTCATCATTATTATTATAACAACAACAACAACAAAACTTATATTTTTATCCCTTTTTTTTTTTTTTTGATAGGCGCTGTCGATAATGATGATGATGATGATGTTCAACGAAACGTATAAAATCTTTGTACCGTAGCCAATCAAAAAAAATGTTTAGTGATAATTTTATTAACAAAAAACCAAAACCCAACATTTTTTTTTTAATTGTTTTTACGTTTGCCCCCCCCCCCCATTCCAACATTTTTAATTTCATTTTACAAAAAAAAAAAAAAAGTTAAAAATAAATAATTTATAATAATTAATGATGTCTCCACGACTAAAAACAAATTAAATTTTTTTAAAAATAACTTTACAAAAAAATTATTAAGTAATAAAAAAAAACCTTGACACGTGACCTATTATTATTATTATTATTTATTTTTTTAGACCGACAATATACCTGTCTCTCGTACCTTTTACATAATTATTCTAAAATTAGGTGTGCCGATTATTTAATTAAAAAAAAAAAAAAAATTCAAAAAACAAAACACTAAAATTCATTGCCATTTAAAATTTATCATTATAATTTATTATTATTTATTTTTATTTATTGTTATTATCATTATTATTATTATTATAATTATTATTATTATTATTATTTATTATTATTATTTATTATTATTATTATTATTTATATTTTTTTAAAGAAAAATTCAAGGCGTACACAAAAATAAAATTTAAGTTTTTAGTGTTTGTTTGTTTGTTTTTACCTAAAAAAAATTGTAGGAAATTAATTAATTAATTTATTTATTTATTTTATTTATAAGGAAAAGATTTTTTTTTATTAAATTAATTATTTAAAAATAAAATAATTTGTTTAAAACAAAAACAAAACAGAAATCAAATAGTTTGTATTTAAGTGTTAACACGAAAGGTCGATTGGTTTGAATCGTACGTTGAACTTGATTTAAATATACATAAAAAAAAAAAAAAAATTTCCTTTCTTTCTTTTGTTTATATCAAAACACGTAAAAATCAAACAAATGTGTGTGTGTGTGTGC
>NW_002986991.1:550984-561278 GCF_000006295.1 Pediculus humanus corporis
AATTTCCCCCCCCCCTTTCCCAACCACATCCCCCTTCTTTTGTCATGTACATTATTATTATTATTATTAATAAACGAATTCATTTAATAAAACACAAAAAAAAATAATTTTCTTTACATAAAAAAAAAAAAATTTGTTTATTTACAAAAATTTATCTGTATTTTAATTAATAATATTTATAACGCGTAAACAAAAAAAATAATAATAATAATAATTAAATTTTAAAAGTGAAATTCGCGGTAAAGTTCAATGACACCCCCCCCCCCATAAATTATAATCAGATAAATTTTTTAGCGAAACCTCATTTATTTGCTTACATTTTAATATGAGGGTTGCTATGACGATACATCAAAACACATTCTTAAATTCGAGCTCGAAATTTTTTCTTTTTATTTTACGATTGAAAAAAATTAAAATTGGAACATAAAAAATTTATTACTCGATTTGCTATAACTCTAAATTATTTATGATGATTTTATATAAATTAAATAAATATCGGAGATTTTTTTTTTCACCGGAGAAAAAAAAATTCATGGCCGCGTATGTGGTTTCACCTCATCTCATTGTAATACGCATTTATATATCTTGATAATTTTATTATTATTAATTTAATTATGATACCGAATAAAATATAAATGCTAAAATTTATTATTATGTTGATGGATTTGTAGACGTAGAAGGTTTTCCCTCGGGAGAATTTGTATCACGTTCTGATAACACAACGGGTTCGTCGTCGACTTCCATTTTTTCCACTTCTTTAACACTATCAACAACTTTTTCTTTTCTTTTTACTTTTAATACAAATACGGGACGATCATTTTTTCCATTATTATCAACACCATTTGATGCGGGGGTAGATTTTTCTTGTATGCTGTTGTCGAGTACGATAACCTCGTTACTTTTCGATGAACAATTTAACCCTTCCTTTTCCTCCAAACTCTTTTCCAAAATTTCAACGCCCAATTCTTCAAGGTTACTCTAAAAAAAAAATTTCAATAATGAGAATTCTATGTAGTAGTCAAATTACTTTATAAAAAAATAATTATGTTATAAAATGTTAATTTACTTCAATATTTTTTTTAATTGATACTTCAGAATATGGAATTCCTAATTCTTCTTTGTTGAAAGTGATAATTGTGCAATAACCATCAGAAGAAGAAGCTATTAACAATCTTCCATCGGAAGACCTAAAAGGTAATTTCAATTAGAATAAAAGGAAATTTATCTTATTTTAAATGCCATTTTAAAATTTTATCTTACCAGGAAATGTCAGTAAGCGTGGCGTAATGAATGTCAGTGACAAAGGCAAAGGGAACAGTTTGCTGTGTATCATACAAGACAATCGATTTTCTGCTGGCAATGGCAAAAATCATTCGATAAGGTAGAGAAAACAAATTTGATTCTCCTGGATGCAATTCAAATAAAATTGGACAGCATTTAACAGCGATTGTATATTCATCGGGGGATGGTAGATGAAGAATTGGCCTTGAAAAAAAAACAAAAAAATAATTAAATTTAATAATTACTTCATTCTATTTTAATACAATTTTTTGTAACTTACCTGTCTGGTTTCGATTTTAAAAAAATATAAGTAACATTAATAGGTTGTTTTGCTTCATTTTCATTATCCATAAAAATACCACAAGGTACAAATATTAAATTTCCATCTGGTGAAAAATTAAGCCTTCTAAAAAACGATTTGACAGTATCATCGTGAAATAATCTAATACTATCATCCCCATTCGAATCTTGACCTTAAAAAAAAAAGTTTTATTTATTTATAAATAAAAAAAAAAAAGAAAAAATATTTAAAGATTGGGTGCATATTATAAAAGAAGCAAAATTTTAACTTACTAAATTTTCCTTTTGTAACTTTGGCAATTATTTTTTTCGAATTGGCATTAAATATTCTCATTGCTCTATCTGAGCTAAGAGTAGCAACACATTTGTTATTCGGATCCCAAGCTACACCTTGAACAAATCCATTGTGTTCTCCTAAAACTCCTATGCTTTTACCTGAAAATTATTATTATTGCCATTTTTTTTGTTTATAATGTAAGCATTTCATTTAGATTACTTAAAAAAAAATAAACATTTACTATTTTCAACATTCCAAATTATAGCCGTATTATCTACAGAGCCGCTTAATAATTCATTCGACGAAGGTGACCAACAAATATCGTATATGTCATCCTTATGTCCTCTAAGTGTTTTTATAGACATCCAATTTTCTTTATTGATGTTATCATTGTTGAAATTGTTACTGCTTGAATTAGCTTCCTTAATAGCCCATATTATTATTACAGCATCTTTAATTAATATATCTCAAATTACTAAATGAGTACTGTAATAAAAAGTCTTTTTAAAAAAATACTTACCATCATCTCCTGAAGCTAAATATTCTCCATTAGGTGAAAATCTGACAACATTGACAGCTTTGATATGCCTTTCTAAATCAGCAACAAAATTGGCAGCTATTTCATTAGTTTCTTCATTTATAACCAAATGCCAAACCTGTTAAAGAAAGTTAATAAATAAGTTAAACTAGTTTACAACTGAAATTTTGAAAAAAAAAAAAATATTTA
Organism: Pediculus humanus corporis; assembly: GCF_000006295.1. NCBI lineage: Eukaryota > Metazoa > Arthropoda > Insecta > Psocodea > Pediculidae > Pediculus > Pediculus humanus. Next base: position 553,570 of record NW_002986991.1, read on the forward strand.
AAATTAATGCAAAAAATACAAATTTTTTAAAAAGTAATAATAAAAAATTAATGATAAAATTTTTTTTAATGATCTTACCACAATATGAGAGTCACCTCCACCTGTTGCAGCACGATAAAATCCTTTATTGTAGGTTGATTGAATATCTATCGAAAAAACTGGACTTTTGTTATGCCATGCAATTTCAGGTACTACAGCTTTCATCATTAACTAATAAATAAAATAATAATAATTTTATGAATAAAAATTACAATTTTGTTTACAAAGAAATTGGCGCCATTGTCAACTAATTATATTTTTAAGCGTTTTATAATTTATCTCTATGGCAAGAAATTTATCAAAATGGCGGACATTTAAATAATTTTCGCGCAATTATTTATTATACTATTTTTTTATTTTTATATAATTGAAATAATTAATTTAACCGATTTATCATAAACTGATTTCGTTTTAAAATTAATAAGAATAAATTTTATGGATATATATATATATTAAAAAAGGTTAATATTTCTAACAAAAAAATTTTTACAATAACAATACAAATACAAATAGTTTTATAATGGTTTATACAATTTTGTTTTGAGTTTGTTAATATTTTTTAAAAAAGAAATTTTTTATGATATATGCAAGATTTCTATATGATAAACAATTTAACTATTATCTATAATTATGATGTACTTTAACATTGAGATTCACAATTCAGTACAAGATATTAACAATTATTGACCGTTACCTAAAGTAAACAGATTGATAAAAAATTTTTGTATTGAAAACATCAAAGTATTATTTAGTACACAAAAACTTACTCATTGGAAACTTTGTTAACTTTAAAAAAAAAAGGTACAAACTAAAAAAAATTAAATTTATGGGAAAAAAATGCAAAATAATCAATAACCACAAGTGTCCCCTAAGTAATTTTTTATTAAACTAATAAAAAAAAATAAAATGGGAGCCTTTTCATATAAAATTTGTCATAAAATAAAAAAATAAAAATTTTAAATATTAATTAAAACCTCCAAAAAAATTCAACATTCAAGAATGAGAATTTTTTTTTTTTTTTATGTATTTATTAATTTAAATTAATCCATTTCCTCATTAAGTTAATTAAGATTTTTTTTCTTTTAATTCCGAGTAATTATAATTGCAATGATATTTTATTTTCATTTTTAATTTAATCCAAGCAATTAACTTTGTAATTAATTAAAGTTTTACACATAATTAATTTATAATATAAAAATTCAAATGAATAATAATTTTTTTTTAATTTTTTTTTGGCAATTGTATTCATGCGTTTTAAAATAAATATAATTATTAAAAGTTTATGAATAATTAATTTTTATTATAATTATAAAATTATTATATTCATTATCAATATAATTATCAATAATAATTATAAAAAAATTCTTTTGAAGATGAAAAAGTAATGAAAATTTCACTTTGGAAAACCAGGTCTGACTAATTACCTAGTTTTAATTAATTTTTTAGTTAAAATTTAAGGTTTTTAAATATATAAAAACTAAAATTTTAGTAAAAAAAAAAAAAAAAAAAAAAAACTAAACTAAAAATGGAATAAAAGAAAAAAGTTTAAAGTTTTCTATAATTTATTATTTTTAATAATAATTGAGAGAAATTCTAAGATCAAAGATATGTGTGTGAGAGAGAGAGAGAGAGAGAGAGAGAGAAAACTATACTAAAAAAAAAACCTAAAAAATAAAATAAATGTGTAAAATTTCAAAAGTGTAACAATTTTGTTGTTTTTCTTTTTTTTTTTTTTTATTGTTGTTGTTGGTGTTGATTTAAATAATTTTTATAATAATAAAATAATTATTACTCAATATCGTTATGAAATTTAAATTTTAAAAAATTTATTAAATAATAAATATTTGGTAAAAAAATTTAATTCTTCCTGTTTCACACAATTGTCATTCATGACAATATTATTTATTTATTTATTTAAACATTTTTTTTATAATTCTTTTGTTATAATTTTTTTTTTTTTAAATTATAAAATGATAATTATATGTATTTAGTTTCACGTTAAATGACTAATTAACAATTCAAACAAAGTTTTATATTATTTAATTTAATTATATGTCTTATACAACAAAAAAATGAATTTTTATATATTTTTTTCAACGAGCTTCAAAATCATTTGTAGAAATTTAATTCAATATTAAAATAATTTCCAAACTTTACATCCTCATAAAATTTATTTTAATAAAGGATTAATAATATTAAAAAATTTATTTAATAAAAATTATATGATGAAGATGAAAACGTTTCAATGTTATTAAAAAAAAAAAATTATTCGTTAAAAACCATTAATGATTTTTTTTTTTCATTAATTAAAAAAATTTAAATATGGATTCGTTTACAAAAAAAAAAAAAAATTAAAAAAAAAAAAACCTTTAACTTGCAATTAAAAAAAAAAGAGAAAGTTAATAAAGTATATAATATTGTCAAAATTATATTATTTCGCACTGGGAAAATTTTTTTTTCTTTTTCTTTTTCTTTGCATTAATAAAAACACGTAGCAAACTACAAAAAGAAACAAAAGGTAAAAAAAAAAAAAAAAAAAAAATAAATAACTAACTTAAACGACTTCCTTATTTAACAACAACAACAACAACAACAAAATAAAAAACAATTAAAAGTAGTTTTTTATTATTATTATTATTATAAAGTTGTGTCCGTGTGATTTTTTCCCAAGTTTTTTTTTTTTTTTTTTAAATTTTTTTTTTTTATTTTGTTTGAAAGTGAAAAAGGAAACGAGGGTTGTTGACTTTTTTTTTTTTTTTTTTTTTACTATCTAAAAATATTTAATATAATTAATATTCTGTTTCGGTAGCCTTTATGACCTTTTGTTGTTTTGTATTCGATTAAATTTTATTTTTCGGCTTTTAATGGCGGCTTTTATTTCTACTTTTAACTTCCTCCCTTCCTCTCCCTACGCACAAACATTTGAAATTTAAAAAAAAAAATTTTTTTCGGTTTCGATTATTAATAAAACCTTTTTTACGCTTTTAAAATAAATAAGTATTTATTTATTTATTATCAAAACAAACAAAAATGGCGCGACTTTGGCGAAATTTGGCAACAATGAAAACAAAAAAGTCACGTGGTTGTGTCTTATTACACGAACTTTTGTCGATTTTAATTTCCTCCTTTTCCAATATTAGTTTTTTTTTTTTTTTTTTATTATTATTAAATTGTTCTTAAATTTAATTAAATTTTTCCTTTTTTTTATAAATAAATAAAACAATATTTAATGATTGTTTATATTTTTACCGGGGGGTGGGGGTGGGGAGAGGGGGGAAGGGAAACCATTTCCTAAATATTTATTTATTTATTCAAAACATGGATTTTTGTTTTGTTTCGTTTGAGAATTTACATTAAAAGAACGTTATTATCGGGCATCTCTTTTTGCTGTAAAGATAAATATCATTTGATTTAAACATCCAACTCGATATGTCCTTTTCTTTTTTAAACTCACGACAAAATAGAAAGAAAAAATAATTGTACGAGTTAAAAAAAAAAAAAAAATTGTTTGCATAATTTTGTGGCAAGGATAACACGAAATGTTAAAAATTAGGTACTCAAATATGATACTTTTACATAAAAAATTATTACGTAATTTTTATAAAAGATAAATAATAATAATAATAATAATATTTAAATAAAAGTGTGAAATGCGAAATTTTTTTTAATTGATTTCCATGATGATAATAATAATAATATTTTATTCATATCAAAATTTTTTGAAAATTTTTAATTAATTATACATTTTAATCTATCTATCCTCCTTTTCCTGTTTTTTTTTTTTTTTTTTTTGGAAATTTTTTTTTATCAATTACTTAACTTATTAAACTAAACGTCGCCATAATTACTATTATTAACATTAATAAAGCAAATAATAATAATAATAAAATTCTTTTGTTATTTAACTTTAACGGAAATATTATAAATAAAAAAACAATTAAAAAATCGATTTTTAAAAAATTTTAAAAGGATATTAAAATCGATTCGAAAAAGACAAAAAAAAAATGGCGGGAAATCATCGAAAATATTATTATTAATTCGTATATATTTTACATAATTTATCATTATTATTATTATTGTTTTAAAAAAAATTTATAATCGAACGTTTCATCTTTTTTTTTTTTTCTATGATCGATAATTGTAATAAAATTTATTTAATAAAAATAAAAAATAAAAATTGGAAAAAAAAAAGGCAGGAAATAATTTAAAAATTAATGAACTTTCCTCTGCCCCCTCTTCCCTCTCTCTCTCCCCACCTCCCGCGAAAAAAAAGAAAGAAAATGTAAAAAAATTAGACAGAGAGAACAAAAACTCTCATAGAATTAATTTTAATTAAAATTAAATTTAGAAAAAAAAAAAAAGTCATTAGAAATATACTTCTATTATTTTCTAAATTTAATGATAAATTGATAATGAAGAATTGTAATTAAAACAAAATAATAATAATAATAATAATGATAATTAATTATATAATTAAAATATTGGCCATTTTATTTATATATGTGGGTGAAATATAGAAATCAAAATTTTTTTATGTTACGTCAATATTTCACACACACACACACACACAAACATTGTTATTAAAAAAAAAAAAAAAGGAAAAAAAAAAAATAAAATTTCGAGGCCGATCGTGTGTGGAAAACACCATTTTTTTTCACTATTATTACCAAAAAAAAAATGATAATAATAATGGTAATAATAATAATAATAAAATAATTATTTTTATCAAGTGTGTAAAATATTTTTTTTTTCAACGTACACAAAAGACACACAAGTTTTTTTTTTTTTTTTTTTTAAAAAAATATTTCGTAATTAATAAACTTCAATTGAAAAAATTTTGAGAATCGGATAGTAGATATATATTATTATTATTATTATTTATACACGAGTCGGGTCGTTTAATTGTCTTTTGTAATTCAACCAAAAATTTTTTTTTTGGGGGGGAAGAGGGGGGGAGGTACAAACGTAAATTATTTTGAAAAACATCAGAAAAAAAAAATTGATCGATTTCGCAATCGTTTTTCCATGAAAATTCAAATTCTATCATCGAACACGTCGATTAATAATAATAATGATAATAATTATTTATTAAAAAATTCTAATAATTTATTAATGTCGATCAACTTTAATAATTGAGTAAATAAATAAATAAAAAAAAAAAAAACATCAAACTCTCAATAAATTTTAAATTTTAAATTTTTTCTCGTAAACAAAAAAAAATAAAATACAAAAATTCTGTATAAATCCTTCCGTTCTGATTAATAATAATAATAATAATAATAATAATAATAATAATAATAATAATAATAATAATAATAATAATAATAATAATAATAATAATAATGGGTTTTAAATATTTTTTCGTAAAAATAAAAAAACGTAAATATGGAAAAATTCAAAGAATTTAAAAAGAAAAAACTGCCAACACGTGAATAAAAAAAAAAAAAAAATTTACAAAGAAAAAAAATAATTGACATGATGTTGTTGTTATTTATTAAATTTTCCCCTCCCCTTCCTCCCACCCCTTTAAAAAATAAAACAATGGATGGACGGTTTAAGGTTTGGTTTGATTTCGTTGGGGTCCATTACGTAAAACAAAACAAAAAGTCTTATGTCGACGACTATGACGTATTATAATATATATAAAATCGTAAAAAAAAAAAAATTTCCACGGTTTAAAAAAAAAAAAAATTATTATTTAAATAAATAATTAAAATTTTTTTTTTATTTACTTATTTATAAAAATGTGCATGGTGAAGAACAATGTCCGAATAAATAAATAAACAAACAACAACAACCACAAACAACCACAACCTGCTATGTTAGATTGAGGCAACTGCCACAGATCAACTTTTTTCAGTTGTTAGTTTCACTCAGTACATGATAGTGTTAACGTTATTATAAATTATATTGGATTATAATATACGCGATTGAATTAATATGAAATCTGGATAAAAACCCAAACTTTAATAAATAACACGTAAGTTTTTCTATTTATTTATTAATTAATTAATTAATTTATTTATTTATTTTTATGTCACGTGGGCTTTTTAAAAGAAAAAAAAAATTGAAATCGTTTTGGTTAATTAAAATTGATTTTTTATTAACTCTTTGTGGTCAATTTGTGGTTTAATAAATAAATAAATAAAGTTTATTTGGTGTCGAACGAGAAAGAAAAAAAATTTCTTTGGAAAATTGGTAAACGGAAAAGCGTCAAAACGAATTTTCCAGAGAAATTTTTACTTAATTAACTTTAAAAGATTGTAGGAACTATTAACTCTTCCAAAATCGTCATGGAGGTAAAAAAAAAAAAAAAACGTTTTTTAAAATTATTAAAAATTTTTTATTCACGTTAAGGGTCTCCCCATATTTTCCGTTAATTACGACTGATATAAGCCCCCCGTTTTGGACCGTTAAACGAAATTTCCAAATCGCCCCCTATGTTTCGTTTTTTTATTTTTTTTATTTTCCACCCTGACCCCCCAAATTTTTCCATTTTTTAAAAAATTTAAATCTCTCATTTGGCTTTTAACCCAAACGTATACAATCATCATCATCATCATCATCATTATCATTATTATCATTATTTTTATTAGTAATAATTTTTATTAAAAAAATAATAAAACCGGATTAGATTTTTTTAATTTTTTAATTTCTCGGTATAATTATTATAAAAATATGATTGTGACGTCATTACGAACGTTATCATTATCATTATTATTATTATCATCATTCGGTGGTTTTTTCGTTTTTTTCGTTGGTACTTAAAATATATTTTTATTAATTTGACCTGACTTAGATTTTAAATTTTAATGACGTTATACGACCGATTAATTTTTTTGAGGTTTTAGTAGTAATAATAATAATAAAATTAATTAATTAATTAATTAGTAAGAAAAAAATTTTTTATGTAAAAGTTAATAAAAATTAATAAATTATTAATGATCGAACGTGATTGATTGATTGATTATTATTATTATTATTATCTTTAAAGGAAAATAAACAATATGAATAAACATGTCGTCGTTTGTTAGTAAATTTAACGAACTTTTTTCTTTTCTTCTTCTTCTTATTCTTATTCGCTTTTTTATTTATTTATTTATTTATTTATTTACTATCATTATTATTATTATTATTATTAGTATTATTATTATTATTATTCTTTCGGTTTAGATTCTGAGAAGTTTTATTTAAACGTGACTAGTTTGGGTTTTTTCTTTTTCCACTTTCGATTTAACAACGTTTAAATATTAAACGTAAACTGAGTCACACACACACGCACTCTCTCTCTCTCTCTCTCTCTCTCTCTCTTAAAAATGTCTAGAGAATAACAAAAAAAAAAAGATTTACGAAAATACATCTACGCACAATTTGCGTATTTTTTTTGTTTTAAGCACGAGCCCACGCACTCACGCACGCGTTTTTATTTAAAAAACCCCAAAAAAATTCTCTTACGTTTTGTGGTTTAACAAAATTTTGACTACTCGTACCTCAGTATTATTATTATTATTATTTCTCCGACAATTGCACAATTTTTTTTTTTTTTTTTTTTGGTATTTTGATTGACGGTACGTGAATGGATGAAATGGAGTAAGAGTTAAATAATTTCTAGAAACATTTAAATGATTTTACATCGCGTGTCGCACTTTTAACCATTTTCGGTTGTTTTT
>NW_002986990.1:0-1104 GCF_000006295.1 Pediculus humanus corporis
TTTTTTTTTTTTTTAATAACGTTTATTACTTTTTCTTTACTCTATTACTTATTATTATTACTATTATTATTATCACTAATATATTTTTATATTAATTTTTTTTTTTAATATCTAATAACAATGGATATTGTTGTTTATTGTTTATTTTTTCCTTTTTTTTGTTATAAAAAAAAATGAAAAGGAAAAAAAACAAATGTTTATCTTATTCGATTTGACTTTTTTTTCTATTCATCAAAATGTCGCTTAATTAAAAAAAAACGGGGTTTTCATTCATTCATTCATTCATTCATTCATTCATTCTCTCGAAATCTCACCGATGGAAATGACACGTTAAAGTTACTCATGAGTAACTCAACTACAACAAAAAAAAAAAAAACCTTTTTTTATTTTATTTTTTTTATCGTTTCCTTTCCACGCACAAAAAAAAAAAAAAAAAACAAAAACACACGATAGTAATTTTATCATCATCATTATTATTATTATTATTATTACTAAAAATTTGTGAAATAGAATTACGTGTGAATATCTTATTTTATTATAGAATTTATTGATAAATAATGCGAGTAATATTTCAAATAAGACAAAACTGACGAATTTAAACGTTTTAATATTATTCTTATTATTATTATTATTATCATCATCATCACGGAAAAGTCTCAACGACCCATCATCTTATTAAAAATTTTCATTAATGCGAATATGAAAAGGAAAAATTTTTTTCCCCCACCATTTTCCTTCAGTTAGTTTTTCCTTTCTCGTATTTATTTATAAATATTTGCCAACAATTTTTAAAGGAGTTATATATATATATACATATACGTGTCTATACACCGTTGCCAAATTTCTTATTAATAATAATTCTATCGACACGAAAATTTTTCCTTTGATCATTTAAATAAATTAGAAAATTTTCAACACGTTTATACGACGAGAAAATCAATATCAAAAACCAAGCTGAGAAATATTAATAATAATTTAATACTTTGATTCGATAACAACCGATCGTTTGTTTGTTTGCTTTAATGGCGGTTGTTGTAAAAATAAAAATATAAAGAAAAAAAAAACAATCGCACCGCGTAAATTAATTGTCATCATTTATTTACT
>NW_002986989.1:0-1603 GCF_000006295.1 Pediculus humanus corporis
AAAAAAAAAAAATAATAATAATAATAATAATAATAATTTTTTTTTGTTTTGTTTTTTTTTTATATTAATAAGAACAATTGGTAACATTGTATTATTCATTCATTCCACATTTCGTGGGGGATAAAATTTAATTAATTACCTTTATAATAATTTATTATTATTATTATTATTATTATCATTATTTATAATTTATATATATATATATATATAATTTTTATAAATTATTAACATAATGTAAAAAATAAAAATAATACAATTTTTTTTTGTTTTTTAATTAAATGAAAAAATCCTTTTTTTGTTTTTATGAAAAATCCTTTTTTCTTTTTTTTTTTGGGGGGGGGGGGTAGGAAGAGAAAGGAGGGGATTTATAATATTTAATAAATGATAACCACTTTTTTCTTTACGTGTATGTTTCGTGAAAATTTTTTTCAAGGTTGGGGAGTAAGACAGATGGAAAATAAACCACCCATCGTCATCAAATGTCCATTCTAACTTAACAAAACACCTGCCTCCGCTCAAATAAAATTTTTTTTTTTTTTTTTTTTGACCATTTTATTATACCCAATAAATCGATTAATTGTTAAAATTGAAAAGTCAAGGATGTTATTTCTGAACAATCGTGTAAAACAACAACAACAACAAACACGAATTTTAAACTTATATTTACAAAAATCACCTCGTTTACGAAATAAATATTTCCTATTTGATTGCATAAGTTGTCGTTGTTGTTGTTGTTGTTGTGCGACTCTAAGGAAAAGGACGTTAAAACAAATATAATTTTATTAAATTAATTAAAATTAAACAAGAGATCCCGTGGGAATTTTACAATACGAGTAAAATAAGGTAGGTGAGTTGTTGTTTCAACGTTTTTTTTTTTTTTTTTTGTCAACCTTAAATAAAAAAAACTAACCTATTGTAAGAAATATATAATAAACCCTTTTTAAAGTTGTTATTCCCTTTTTTTTTTTAAAACTATTATAAAAATTGTTGTTGACCCCGAACATAATTTTTTTTTACAACTTATTGTTTTATGTTTGAGTTGACTGACCCAATAATCGATGTGAGAAATTTTTTAACCGCGAAAAACAATTTAATTGCATTTTTCGACAGAAATTCTTTTTTAAACCATCTTTTTTTTTTCAAACTAAAAATGGCGAGTTTAAATAAAAAATAAAAAATTAAAGACGTTACGCGAATAGTTTACGGTCAACAAATTTTAATTAATGATATATATATATAAAACTTATGTAAAAAAAAAAAATTATTATTATTATTATTGTACATTATCATTTTATTGACTGCGTTAAACGTGATTTAATTTCTTTGTTTTAAGTTTTTAATAGAAAACACGAAGAAGAAGAGTTTTTTTTTTTATATTCTTTTTAAAAAAAAATATTAAATTATTAATTATTTTTAAATAATTACCAACGTAAAAAAAAAAAAAAAATTTATGATTTCAATTATGGCAAATATGTTTTTTACAACAACAACGTTTTCTTTTTTCGAATTATATTAAAATATCATTAAAAAACTTTTGGGTTTTTAAAAAACGTGCGTTAAGGTTTTTGGCGCGGAAACAAATTGCGGGTATTTGCGGGTTATA
>NW_002986989.1:3130-4764 GCF_000006295.1 Pediculus humanus corporis
CACTACTACCAACCTACCAACTATTCTTATCCCTGCCGGTGATTATCTCTCGATTTTTCTTTTCTTTTTCGATATTCGTATCCATAAATAAATAAATGAAAATGAGAGAAAATTTTTTTTTTTAATTTTCCGAATATGTTGTACTCTTTGTTGATCCATGAGAAAAAATTAAGAAATTTTTGGATCACGTTTATGCGTGTTTTTTAACTTAAAAAATTTTCTTTTGTTATAATTTTCTATTATAAAAAAAAAAGAAAAAGGGAGAATTGAAAACCCTTGAAATCATGAGAGCAAAGTTTTTAACGTCTTATTCAGCTCTTATTTTCGTATTCTTTTTTTTTTTTTTTTTTACTTATTTTTCATTATTATTATTATCATTATTATTATTATTGTAATAATAATCTACATCGATTGTGATATCGTATTACAATTGATCATTTATAATAAATAATAAGAAATTTTGCAAAAAAAAAAAAAGAAATTTTCGTTTGTATTTATGATAAAACTAAAACTACGAAACGTTTTCTCATTTTAATTTTTTAAATTTATCTATCCGTCACCCCCCCCCGGTCCCCCCAAAAACAAACAAATTGTTTTTTTTTAAAAGGTAGTTTACCACATGATTACAACATAATAATAATTATTAATTAATTACACGATAATAACCGTTAAAAAGAAAAATTTTAACGGTTTTCTCAAAAAATTATTTTATTTCCTTTGTTATTCGAAAACAAAAATTTAATTTTGTTGTTTGTTGTTTGTTTATTTTTCAATGATGATGATTTGAAAATAAGAAGTAAGTTTTAGAGAGAAAAAGGTGAAGATTTCGTTAAAATACAAAAATCGTAACTTTTCGTTCCTATGGGAATGTCTGGGAGAATCGAGAGAAGAAAAAGATGGAGAAGATGTAAAATGACGGTTGTTAGAGTTGTTGGGTGCAAAGACCGTTACTACCTATTCGATTTTCAAAATCCCCTTTTTTCCCTTACAGATCCCTCGAATAAGAAGCAAAAAAAAAATTCTTCCCTTTTCTCCTTCTCCTTCTCCTTCTTATTATTATTATTTCGTACGACCAGGTTTTATTTATTCTTATTCAAATTATTTTTTAACGGTTTTTTCTTATTTCCACTCTTTCGAATCTATTCATCTATTATTATTATTTTTTTGTTCAAATTGGTAACGGTAAAAACTCGATAAATAATTTTTTTTTTTTTTCCTACCCTTAATTGTCATGCGCGCCATATTGAAAGTCGTTGACTTTTGACTACGATTACGTTTAACGACATTTTTTTTTTAATTTCGGAAAAACTAATTTATTTAGTATGAGAAAATAATAAATTTGACTAATTTAGTCACTAAATCATTTTTAATATTATATATTTTTTATAATAATAAATATTTTATTTAATATTTACCAACAAAAAACAAAAAAAAAATTCCCTTTTGAAATGATGTAAATTTTAAACCGAAATAACCGTTGCGAAATTAATTTTCTATCTTTTTCTCTCTTTCTCTTTCTCTCTTAAAGAATATTTTTGTATTTTTAAACGTTGAATGTATTATATTTACATTTAGTCTTTAAATATCAAAAAAAAAAAAGATGTAGTTTTAGTTTTAGTTTTTTTTTATAGAAT